>NC_041223.1:13648513-13669153 GCF_002837175.3 Physeter macrocephalus | reverse complement strand
CCCCGTTGCGGAGCACAGGCTCCGGACGCGCAGGCTCAGCGGCCATGGCTCACGGGCCCAGCCGCTCCGCGGCATGTGGGATCCTCCCGGACCGGGGCACGAACCCGCGTCCCCTGCATCGGCAGGCGGACTCTCAACCACTGCGCCACCAGGGAAGCCCAGGAATTAGTTAACTTTATCTTATAAGTTTAGAACTGCATTTCTGCTGCTATTGCTACTGTAAAAATTTTTCTTTGTTGATCTTCTCAGACATTCAATGACAGTCTTCAAAAACAAAACAAAACAAAACAAGAAAATCATAAAACTCTTGGTCCAATAAGAGGGGAAATTAGAAAATTTAAAGGATTTGGGCAAATTGGGCGATAACTGGAAGTTATTCTCACAGCCACTGCAAGTCTTCCTGCCTGTCCTTACTACTCTGAGACTTTTCAAGAATATAGGATTATGTAAAATATTTTCCATATCTGTTGACTAGAAGGGGCATAGTCTACAAACTATAGCTAAATTTCTGGGTCTTCATACCCAAGCAGAGGTGAAATTGGGGCAGGGCTCAGATGGGCAATGGTTTGTGGGAATGGGGAAGTTGTGGGGATCACAGCTTACCTAGTCTCTCACTGTACCCTGAGGTAGATAAATTGATCCCACTGTTTTATAAGTGATCTCAGCAGTTTGAATGGAATGGCTATCCTCCCACATACAAGAGGTTTGATTGGTTCTCTCATATTCTCCTGCTCTAGGGGAAGCTTATGAACCTCTGGAGTCCTCCCTAACTCTCTGGGAAGTCGAGCTGGGGTCCTTGCAGGACTCACTGAGAAGGCATTAACCGGGGACACAGAGAAATGCCCATAGGGGATGCTGGAAAGTCACCCCCAGGGGACACTGGGAAATGCCCACAGGGGACTCTGGGAAGTAACCCACTGGGGATGCTGGGAAATGGCCACAGGGGGATGTTGCTGAAACTGGCTGGAGGTGAACTCTGCTGGGTATCACACAGGCTAGCCTAGCACTGCAGGGACAAAAGGAAAGAAGCCATACCACACCCAGGGAAAAAGTGCTTTCCTCCTGCAGTGTTCCTTCTAGTGCCCTCTAACTCCAGTATCTCAAGCACAGCAGTAAACACTGGCTTTGGAGCTGAGGGGCAATAAATTAACAACTGGCACAGGTATATACTCAGAAGAGACTCATTATCTTTTTATTCTCTTCTAAATTAGTGTGAAAGTAAGAAAACCAATAAAAATGATAGAAATTTTTACTTAATGTCTCTTTCAATAAATCTTTTATGTTTTATTCATAATGTTTGAAAAATACCCTTAGAACAAACTATATTGGAAAAAAAATTAAAGGCAATAGCAGAAATCAACAAAGTAGAAAATAAGGAAATAATAGAGAAGGTCTACAAAGTTTGTATAACCTTTCTTTTTATTTGAAAATATTAATGAAATGTTAAAAAATCTCTAGCCTTACTAATCCAGAAAGGAAGAAATAAGGTGTAAAGTCACATACAAAATA
Source organism: Physeter macrocephalus (assembly GCF_002837175.3). NCBI lineage: Eukaryota > Metazoa > Chordata > Mammalia > Artiodactyla > Physeteridae > Physeter > Physeter macrocephalus. Next base: position 13,667,644 of record NC_041223.1, on the reverse strand, counting down.
TTAGGCATGAAAAAGAGAAACTAACTGTGTATATAAAAGTGATTAAAAATATAAGAAGAAAATAAGAAGAGCAATTTCTATGCCAATAAATCTGAAATTATAGACACAATGGACAAATTTCTACAAAATTTTAGTTTATCAATATGTATTTAAGTAGGAATAGAAGAATAAATAACCTTATAAATATTAAATAAATTAGAGTTTTTTTTTAACATTGTTATGGATTGAATGTGTCCCCTCCAAAATTCATATGTTGAAGCCTTAATTCTCAATGTGATGATATTTGGAGATGAGATCTTTGAGAGGCAATTAGGGTTAGATGGGGTCATGAAGGTGGGGCCCTCATGATGGGATTAGTGCCCTTTTAAGAAGAGATACAGAGAGATGACTCTCTTTTTTCCTGCCATGTGAGGACACAGCAAGAGGACACAGCCTCTATAAGCCAGGAAGAGAGGACTCACTGGACACTGGTCATGCTGGCATCTTGATTTGGACTTCTAGCCTCCAGAATTGTGAGAAAATAGATTTCTGTTGTTTAAGCCACCTACTCTATGGTACTTGCTGTGGCAGTCCCAGGTGAGTAAGACAAACATAATTTCATAAAGGAAACCCTATACCTAATGTCTTATATATTTGAATTCTACCAAACATTCAAAGGACAGGTCTGTCCAATCTTAAATCAATTTCCAGAACATTGAAAAAAGATCCACTATTCAACTTATTTTCTGAAGTCATAACTTTTAATAACATAACTAGATAAAAAGCACATGAAAAAGGGGACACTACAGGCCAATGTCACTCATGAACATAGATGCAAAATCCAAAACAAAATATTAGCAAAACAAATTCATCTGGGTTTAATAAGATAACACAAATCAGTTAAGTTGGGTTTACCTAGGAATGAAACAATGTTTTAATATTAACCTAAAAATGCCATTTACCACATTAACAGGTTAAAGCACCTAAAACTATATGATAATAGGCACCCATAAACATTTGAGAAACTCCAATACACATTTATGATAAAAAAATTTAGCAAAATAGAAATACATAACTTGGTAAAAGTTATATATTCAAAACCTACAGTACATCATTCTCAACGGCAAAGCATTAGAAGCATCTCTTTTAAAATTAGGAACATACATGAGTTGCTCAAAATCATTGTTTCTATTCAACTTTGTACTGTAGGCCCTAGAGAGAGAAAGAAGACAATAAAAATAAATACTTTTTTTTTTTTTTTTTTGGCTACATCATGCGTCTTGTGGGATCTTATTTCCCAGGCCCTCGGCAGTAAGAGTGCAGAGTCCTAATCACAGGACTGCCAGGGAATTCCCGAAAATAAACTCTTGTATGTGTCCAGCAGCATATATGTACAAGAATGTACAGCAGCACTGTTTGTAATAGCCTCAACTGGAAAGAACTAATAATGATAAACATAAAGTTCAGATACTCTCTAACTTTACTCCCTTAGAATCATTGTATATTTAAACCTACTTTTCTGGGTACATACAAATTATGTTGTCTTCCTTGTTTGAGGGGAGAGACTGTTTCTTTTGTGAATGCTCAGTGCTTAGAACCTAAATCAATACATTGTCTAAAGTATTTTAAAAAATAAATAACAAATTAATAAATGAATAGCAGCAATAATCACATATAGAAAAGTTAATATTTTTATATTTTATGTAAACTCATATATAGTGTATGCTTGTAAAATTATCATGTAATCATTTGAAGCCAACCTCATTTTTAAAGAATTATACTTAATATTTTTTTGTTCTGGTAACTAGTTTCACATAATCCTCTTTGTAAATTTGGCAATGAATATAATATAAATATCTTGAATGGAATATCTTTGGTCCTTTATAGATGTATGGGTTATAAAGTTACTCACATAGGAAAGCATAATGATGCCTCAGGGGTACATAAATATTGCAGATCATAAGTAATTATACTCTCGAATGCTCACAGAATTGGTTAATCACATTCATAACTAGCAATGCGCTCACTAAAATTTCCAATACACTCTCCACGCCAGTGAACAATTATTATGTTGCCAACATAACAATTCAATGTTAAGAACTCTGGTGATTTTAGTTGACTTGTTTGTAGGAAGGCTTAATGTAATTCATGTGCAATTAAGATATGGTACAGAGCCCAGAAGACAAGAAAATAGAATACTCCTGGGCTAGTTCACTTTATTTTCAGTGGACAGCATAAGCCAAGCTGAGACCACAATTTAAATTGTGAAATAATTTGTTGTTATGTTCTTCATATTCACTCTGTTTTTCAGCCCCCAGCTCCAGAGCCCAGAGCCTACAGGCTGCATAGAAGCCACCCTAGTAGGGGCATCCTGTCTCCCTTGGGTCACAAAGCAGAATGTAGTAGGGCTAATTTTGAATTTTATTTAAAATTCCATGATCTGAACCATTATCCTATTCTTTAATATAATCTCTTAATTCATCCCTGAGAGTTAAAGACATGTGTCTTCATGAGTGACAATGAATGCTTAAATAAAATCTGGAGAAATTTAACCGAAGTCTTCAGGCCCAGCACTGAGCTGACGTATTGAAGTCATTTGTTTTTTAGTTGGTCTGGAATTAAGATTTTGAACTGTCAGCCCCACCAAAAGCTCTGTCTCTGAAATCAGATTCTAGAAAAGAAGAAAAGAGAGAAAGAAGGAACGTTATGTTAAAATGTAAGCTCTATGATAGCAGAATTTTTTGTTTAATCTGTTTTGCTCACTTGTGTATCCCCAGGGCCTAGAAAAGTATCTGGCATACAGTTGTTCAGTAAATACTTGTGGAAGAAAAGAAAGAAGAAAGGAAGAGGAGGGAAGAAAGGAGGGAAATGCAAATGTTAGTAAATTTCTCTATTGCAAACCACCCACCTTCCTGGCCCTTCCACTAACCGGTCTGGTTGCCCACCTCCAGTGCTTCAATTCTCTGCCCAAACTTCCTGATTTCTAAAGCTACAACTTCCCTAAACCACTTGTTCTTCCCTTGGAGGATCTGGCTTCCTATTTTTAAAAAGTACTTTTGGCACCCAGTTACCTAACAAGGAGGAGTCAAGCATCAGTTTTGTCCTGGTAACCGAGCCATTTTGAAAAATATGCTTCAGTGAAGACAAACAATTTTACATTCCATTAAGTGGCATGGACTAAGTGACTGACTAACTTAGTTAAAACTTTCAGTGGAATTAGTTATAGATGCTGAAATTCTAAAGAAATATAAGGCCATTGGGGAATAAGGAAATGCCATAGGTAGTGTGACACAGCTAAACCCAAGAAAATGTAAGGGAGGAAAATATTGAAAAAATCAGAAAATTGTATTGTCAGATGTAAATTTAGTGGATTAGTCTTCTGTTTTTTCTTTGTATAGGCAGAGCCATCCCTTAAACCCTAGCATTGAAGATCTTTAATGTTTAAGGGGTGGATGGAAGGTAATTTGGCCTTCTCAGCTTTGGTCATAGAAAGTCTACAGAGCTAAGGGCACACATTCTTTTGGCATGCAAAGCAGAAGACTATCCTCTCCCAAAGATACTGCCAAGCCGATGCTCCTTTGTGTCATGTCAGAGAAAAATTGCACCAGATAGAGTTAAACTGGCCTGGGAGACTTCATTCAAGACTACAGTAAGTCCCCTACATATGAATGAGTTCCGTTCTGAGAGCGTGTTTGTAAGTCCAACAAAGTTAGCCTGGGTACCCAACTAACACAATCGGCTATATAGTACTGTACTGTAATAGGTTTATAATACTTTTCACACAAATAATACATAAAACACAAACACAAAAAATAAACATTTTTAATCTTACAGTACAATACCTTGAAAAGTACAGTACAATACCAGCTACATCACTGCTGCTCTTACGCTTGCTTCCGGTCATCCTGGACTTGAAATAAAGATAGTGTACTACTGTACTCTATACAGTACTGTACAGTATAGTACACAACAACACAACCACTAGTAGAGGATGCGTGCATGTGACGATGTACACCAGACACATGAACTAACTTATGTGATTGGACATAATGAACACAAGTTTGCAACTTTGAAAGTTCACAACTTGAAGGTTCATGTGTAGGGGAATTACTATATTGTAATAATGAAGAGAGACTGAACTCAACTCTCCTGAAACAAATGGCAGGAGGGTTCTTAAGCACTGAGGTGAGCTCATGGAAAAAAGACCGCAGGATATTAGGAAGGAGATTGATTGATGTGAGTAGGCCATCTGCGTTTGCTAACTGATGCTCATCAAAGTTAGGCTCCTACCTTTCCACTGAGAATGGGAAATAGAGGCACTGTCTCCTTGCATGGTTATATTTCCAAGGAATGGCTCCCAGGTCCTTGTTAAAGACTTTTCTGGGTTGTAGAACTGGTCAGACGCTGATAAAAGATCTGTCTACATTTCAAAGGGGTGGAGACAGAATGCAATACAAACTATCTGAAGTAAAAACTGAGAAAATGGAGTTTTAGAGAATATAGTCAGGAAGAAACCTGTCTAAAATTTAGTCATACTGAGGGAACATGAAGGCCGCCTTGGTCAGTCATCACAAGCAATTTATATAAAGTCCTCATGGCTCTTCATTTCTCTTCACTCCTCTGAGAGATGTGTACTTAATCATTCATTTACTCAACAATTTTTTAAAATTTATTTATTTTATTTTATTTTATTTTTGGCTGTTTTGGGTTTTTGTTGCTGCGCATGGGCTTCCTCTAGTTGCGGCGAGCAGGGGCTACTCTTCGTTGCGGTGCGTGGGCTTCTCATTGCAGTGGCTTCCCTTGTTGTGGAGCACGGGCTCTAGGCTTGTGGCCTTCAGTAGTTGTGACACCGGGCTCAGTAGTTGTGGCGCACAGGCTTAGTTACTCTGAGGCATGTGGGATCTTCCCAGACCAGGGCTCGAACCCATGTCCCCTGCATTGACAGGTGGATTCTTAACTACTGTGCCACCAGGGAAGTCCCAACAATTTTTCCTTAGATACCTATCCCATGCCAGGCATTGGGCCTATGTATAGAATGGGGATCATGGGTTTGTGGTGCAGCGAGCAAACAGACAGAAGATAATCACCCACATAAATGTAAGTTACAAGTAAGGCAAGTTCCATCAATAAAGATACATTGTGCCCTGAGAGTCTGTAACAGGGGGATTTGACATAATCTGAGTGGCAAAGAAGAATTCCCTCAGGAAGTTATATTTGAGCTGAGATTAGAAGGGCAAGTAAGAGTAAGTGAGTAAGGGAAGAAAACTTCTAGGATGAGTCATGAACCACTGGAAAGGCTCTGAGAATGGAGATGGAGGGGGGCTGGAAAAGAGGAAGTAAAAGCAGAAGGAAAAAGGCCAAGGTGGCTGCAGAAGACATTGTCAGCGTAAACATAGCACGAGAGGTGACGAGCCAGAGGCCTGTGAGCGGCTTTAAGAGCTGCCACTCAATTCGTTAAGGATTTAAGGTGGTTAAAGAGGGCCAAGACCCAATGAGGAAGAGTCTCCCATATCCTGTGGTTTCATCTGTTATCCATAGGTGCAGTTTGGAGCAACCATGCCTAGAACCAACTTCTCTGTCTTTCAAGCAGCAGGATGTCATGCAACTTACTTTCCTCTCTTATAACACCTCTCCAAGATGACTCACTGATGTTTCGGATCCTGGATTCATGCATCACAAAATCAGATAGAGAGTAACATCAGCCTTAAAGGGCTGAACTATTATCACACACATGGCAAAGTTAAGTTCCTAACCAGGGATGTGCGCTTTTGCATAAAAGCCACAGTCAGACATTCTCCTCTAGTTTCCATTCTCAGCTTTGGCTCTGAGGCACCTCCTCCATCCTGTTGCCTCTACATAATCTTGGCTTTTTGACACTCCTAGAAGGCAGATTATCAATACTCACTAAAATGTTAAGCCTTGTGCATTATTTCATGTCAAGAAGATGATTTCAAGTTACATTCTTCAAAAGCATTATGAGGTTCTTGTAATGGTATACATGTGACCCACAGCACGTGCTGAACCAAAGAATGCAACAGTTCAAAGAAATAAAAATATTTCAAGGAATTACTTAATGTCACCTTTTCTAGATTGAAGACTGATGCTTGGAACACGTAGGAGCCTCAAGAAATGGAGAGAGTTTTGTTGAGTCTCAGGACTTATGTAGAGCACTTAGCACCACAGCTCCTGACATATAATGGGCATGCAATAATGTTATTTTTTTAAATAATTATCTTTAGTATTAACTATGGTCTTAATTAATGCTCACAGTATTCCCCTTAGCCTTACCTGAGGTCAGATGTAAAAACTTCCAGAAGAGCAGTGAAAGACATATTTACAACTGGATCCTAAAAACGATTATGTACATTATGCTGAAAAACATACCAAACTTCTAGTTGGTCTGTCTGAAAGTGTCACATTAACTTCACAAGCTGAGGTAGAGGTACAAATGCCCAGAGGCTTTTAAACTGTGTTAATAAGCAAAACTTTGCTCCAAGGCTCAAACTCATGTAATCTCACCCCCTACATTCTGATTACATGGGAACAGATTATTGCTGTCTTTCTGTTTTCCTTTCCTGAAATAAGAAGTCTTCTAAGAAGTAGAACATTTAACATATAATAATGATCCTTGCTGAGTTGTGGCAATTTCACAGAGATTTCTGTGGTGTTGGATCAATTTATTAATTCCCATTTTCTAGCAAGGTTCAGGTAGACTTTGAACACGTTTTTGTGGTTATTCTAGCTACCATTCTAGAAAACCTTCCAGGGAAAATAGCAAACAGAATGGATAGACACCAAGTGTCGGTGATTTTAGAAAATGAAAGGATCCAGACATGTTTTGGATCATTTTCCAAAGCCATGGCATTGCAATCATGAACCTTCAGTAACACCAGTTGTTTGAGGCTGACCAAATGCTCTCTGAATGTGCAGAATCGAAGAAAATTGAACCTATATAATTTCTAGGAATTTAGATGTGGGTCATAAGAAGCCTCGCAGCTCACCTAATGACCCCCCCCTTAGTTATTGAATCTCCGTTCTAACAGGGACAACCTAGCCTAATACCCATCTGTTTCTATTAGCAGATTGTTGGATTTCATCAAATTAGCATTGTTTATCCATCTATCTTCAACTTGTCCACCCATCCATTTGCTCATATATTTAATTACTTTTTCCTTTATTCATCATTAATTCAGCAAACCTTTGTAGAACATCTATCTACTATATAATTGAGGGAGGTAAGCTGTGAAAATAAATATGAATAAAGCATCGTCTCTGTCCTCAAAGATCTCACATTTATATTCAGGAGCGTATAAAAACTGGTTTCTAGGGCTTCCCTGGTGGCGCAGTGGTTGAGAGTCCGCCTGCCGATGCGGGGGACGCGGGTTCGCGCCCCGGTCCGGGAAGATCCCACGTGCCGCGGAGCGGCTGGGCCCGTGAGCCACGGCCGCTGAGCCTGCGCGTCCGGAGCCTGTGCTCCGCAGCGGGAGGGGCCACAACAGTGAGAGGCCCGCGTACCGCAAAATAAATAAATAAATCAATAAAAACTGGTTTCTAGTTCTGTTCTTTTCCTTCCACTTACAATTTGTCTTGCCCTCCCTCCGCCATCTTCCCCTGACATCGACCTCATCTCACACACTTTGGTCACTGTGAACTCTAATCTCCTGTAATTTTTTCCCTTTGGTGTCCCATGCCCATTTACACGTACTAATAATCAACTAAACTTCAGTGGTTCTAACATCTCTCCCCTCCCCCACACCACAATATACCTAATATTGAACAACACTCTGGTTTCCCTTTGGGAGAAATATCTTTACCCCACTGAATACAGTCTATTTAATGTCTTATTAAATACAGTCTGCCAATCAAGGTACTTGGCTGTTCCCTAGCCAAAAAGTGAGCACGTGACTGAAGCTAGACTAATTTGTTGTTCTTCCCAGAATTTATGTCACTAACAGAATAAAAAGAGTACTGATACTGAAGGTAGAGCTGAAACGTTTGCAGACAGCAGGTCTGCAGGTGCCCACAGCTACACCCGTTCTTGCCCAGCTCTCCTGCCTTCCCCTTGAATCCGGGAGCCCCCTACCCCTACCCCCTCACTCTAATTGTTCCAACGAGATTCTTTTCTGTTGGATCACCTGAGCTGCTTTCTGTAGCTTCCAAACAGAAAACCCTCATTAGTATAGTCTCGACTTGTGAAATCTCTGGATTTCTAAGGATTGTGTGAGAGCCTTGCCACCAACGTTTTCATGGAAACCCTGGGAAACATCTCGTATGTGCTCACCATTCAGCCCCTTCAATCTATGCGGGTGCCTCAGGGCATGATGGGTCCCACTGCTTCCTGAAGCTGACCTCCACTGCTCAGCTAGACTCTTCATGGGTCAAAGCTGACTCTGACCTCCTGGGACCTTCGTATACTGAAGCCATGCTGTTTTTTTTGCCAACATGGCATGAAACTTTACCGATATTGCTGTTTTTCTATGTGGGTTTAAGAGTGGTGCTGTCTCTTTGCCCAGTGTCTTAGAGATACCTAAATAAAATAACACTTCTTATTGTCACTTAAATTTCTTGTCCAGAGGACTGAGACAGGAATCCATGAGAGCTGGGCCTTGGAAAAACAATAATTAAACAGAACTTTAATTCTCTCATTACACTGTGGTTGTGGTGATTAAAACTGTTCTTTGCGACCAGAACATGTTTCCTTTGATTCTACGCTGAAGGGTTTTGAAATGACTGCAGAAACAAACAGCTGCTCACCTAAACAATACATCTGAGTCTCACTGAAGGTATGCCGCACAGCCTGAAATATTTAGCTGTTTAAAAGGTCAGGTGAGAAGCACTTATGAATTACATGATTGTGTTTGGAATTTTCCCCTTCTATGATTTGAATAATAGCCGTTCCTTTGAGTTTACAGGTGTGTCAGTCTGAGTCTTCTGGAACATTACCGTTCTCTATCTAAATTGCCTCATGTATTCTGGATCATCATCCATTTCTATTTGCTTTCTTTAATACTATAGTTATCACTTCTGATTACTTTCCTATCTTTTGTTCACCACAAGAAAAAAAATCCATTTTATGGCTTTTGTATTAAGCAAATTTAAGCAATTATAAAACATACAATGTTTTTAGTCTTTTTAAATGTAATGTCTCTTATTCTTTGTCTCTCATGGTTTACCTGGTAGAGAATATTAGATGGTTTTCTGTGTTATTTGTTCAAATGTTTTGATTTCTGCATGAAATAATTGGTCCTTATCCATACAGAATTTCCATTATTCATTCATATTTTCCTATTGATGTTTAATTTTCGATTTTTTCTATTTTATCCAGTTTCTGTTGGTCTCTACTCAGTAAAGTATTTATTCTAAGCTTAGAAGAAATAAAGTAGTAATAGTAAGTAATATGCCATAGATTTTCAACTCTACTAATCACCCTGTGTTTATTATGCTTCAAGCAAGCGTTCAACACTGTGACTTAAACTGTGAGAAAAATCAAATGTGATACCCAAATCTTATCCTTCAAATGCCAAGACATAGAGTTGGATGGACAAATTATCATATATAAAATTATTGATATGCACAGAGAAATGCCCCAGTTTAATCTCCCTGTGAGGAATGGACTATAAGTGCCAAGGAGTTATGAGCTGGGGGAAATCAATGAAGATTGGAGTACCTTGGGGTTGCCATTGTGAAATCAGTACCAATGTTATTGGGACCCTCCCAGATCACCTTCACCAGTTCAGTTACCAGTTACCAGTTCAGTTACCAGTTCAGCCAACCCCCAGTCACTGTGAGGGTTGGCTGATTACCTCACGGTTGTACCCTAAGTCTGAGAATTGCCCTTGGCTGAATGCGTGCTGCCTCTTCTAACAGGTCATATTCTCAGAGGACAGTCAGAGGTTAATGACCGATTGACCCAAGAAGAAAAAAGCCAGCTTCTTTGTATTAAGAAGGAACACACTCTGGGGTATCATTCCTGCTTTAGAGCCCTCATGAAAACAGATAGACTGAGGCCCATTTCCAGCCAAGACGACCACCTTGCTTAGCTTTCTTCCTATCCTGCTTCCCTCACCCCCTTCTCCACTTCGATTTGAAGTGGGTTTGGGTTTGATTTGAAGAAACTCTACCTAAGACAATTGTTATCAGAAGTGAACCTGGGAAGCAGACGCTAAGCATGAAATTATGGAAGTGGACCAATCACTGGCCAGATGGTAGTCAGGACATCATCCTTGGTGGAAGGTAGACTTTGGGAGTCCAGCATGCTGTAGCAGAGGGATTGCTAATACTTCCAGCTGTGATGAACTGTGGTAGGAGGTAGATGGAAGCAGGTGCAGTAGCTGGTAAAATGTCTCTACTGTTTGAGAACTTCAAGAGAGTAGTAACCAAAGACTGTAGAATTGGATGGCTCTTGATATGTGCCACTGATGCATTGAAGAAGCCATCAATTTAGAACAAAGTGTGAGTGTCAGAAGCATCCTGAGCTGCAAAGACAGAAACACTCACCTCCTGCACACAGAGCTGGAGACCAGGCACTTGATCTAATTGGGAGAATGACAAATTTTCAAATTTTCAAACAGTTAATTCTGAACCTAGACAGTTTCTCCCAAGCCAAAGCCCTGCCCTAACAGAGAAGAAATGGGATCTAAGGCTTATGATGAGGTTATTCTTGAGGATCTTGACCTCCCTAATTCTCCCTGAACCTTTTATTGAAAGCTATGCAGAGATCTCAAAGGAGACAGTTCACAAGACAATCAACCGTTGCCCTACTGTGGATGTGCCCTTCTCTCTCTCCATGGCCACCAGATAGGAAACCAGGGTTAAGTATCCACATGACCCTACTGGGCAGTGCTGGGCCTGCAAAAGGAAGGAAAGAGCTCGTCCACTAAAGGAGTCACAGGGCCTCACCTGCACGTGTTGGCAGGAACCAGAAGAGCAGTCTTTTCAGAGAGAAATTCTCTTCTAGGGCTGTGAAGGAAGCAAATTAACCGACAAGGGAAGCTAAATTTGGCAGGGAAATTAATGTCCCTGCTATGGATTGTATACAAAATTCCATTCTGGGATAATGATCTGTGGATTATAGTGTTTTTCTGCACTTAAAAAAATGCCCCATTAGGAACTACTTCTTTTGACCAATAATAGTGCTTACTTTATGGTCTCTGAGACAGCTATGTGAAACCACTGGTTATTTTGTGGCTAACTACATTCTTCTTTTTTTTTTTTGCGGTACGCGGGCCTCTCACTGCTGTGACCTCTCCCGTTGTGGAGCGCAGGCTCCGGACGCGCAGGCTCAGCGGCCGTGGCTCACGGGCCCAGCCGCTCCGCGGCACGTGGGATCCTCCCGGACCGGGGCACGAACCCGTGTCCCCTGCATCGGCAGGCGGACTCTCAACCACTGCGCCACCAGGGAAGCCCCTACATTCTTCTTAATAAATAAATAAATAAATAAAACTATACTTCACAACTTGCATAATTGTATAATCTAGCTATGTTTTTATTATTGGCACCAGAATAATAATAATATTTTTGAGCTCGTTTTTGTTCCAAATTCTTGCTTAACACGATGTGTTGCTTATCTCATCTATAAGGAAGGTCTCATTATTGTGCCTATTTTACAGATAAAGAAACTGAGCCAACGAGAGGTAAGTTAAGCTGCCCCAAATTACCCTGCTTATAACTGCTGGGGTCAGAAGGCAAACCCAAGCAGCCTTCCCCCAAATTGTGCTTTTAAGTATTACTCATACAGAAACCGTAGGTTTTTATATTCTTAACTTTATACATTATTTTATAGTGCCTATAATTGCAGTCATTTCTTTTGTATCTTATCTTTTATAGCCACACCCTCTTTTTTTGGTGCTCTTGATAGCCTGGATCCATTATAATTGTTTTGCTCTCATCATCTTTGGTTTCTCTTTCATAGTTCTTTAATCATCAGCAAAGTTTCTCTCTTATATCTGACCAGAAAAAAACAAGCAGGCACTTCTTGAATGCTTATCAATGATGATAAAACAGCTACATTAAACTGCCATTTCTTGTGTATCTAGATAAGAAGCTTTCTTATAGGTTTATCTGTATGAATGTTCTAGTCTGAACGGTGATGCGGCAATGTGCTGAAGTCCAGCTTAAAAATAGTCATGGACTGGGAAGAAATAATAGGAGTATGAAGAATTGTTTCTCTCCATGAGGCAGAGTCACAATTGAAAATAGGCTTGGTAAATATCGTCCATCTATATTGAATAAAGAATAAATTCTGTATATATGCAACTTGTGAGGAATGTGTAGTGAGATGTTTTAGCCAAGTCTTCACATTTAATTACCATTCCCTATATATTGCTAAATCCAAATGAAAAGGACAGCCATGCATCTCATAAGGTAATGTTTAGAACTGGCTCTTTCTAATAATCCATTAACTCACAAACTCAAAGATATGGGAAATTGTATGCTCATCATCTTATTTTGGAAAATTCTAATGTTATCCAAAGAGTTGATCTATATACATGAAGAGGGAGGAGAAAAGAGGATTTGCTGGTGAAAATTTTACATTAAGATGTTTAGCCTAAGAATTCTGTTTTGTAGAGAGGAATGCTTTAAACAGTTTTGGTAAAAGATGAGACCTCCAGGGCACAGGTTATTATCAGGAGTCAAGGCAACATAAGAAATGGCCAAACTGTTTTGTAACAAAGTGATATTTTTTTTGTTGATAGTTTGAGAGAGGGAGAAAATGAGACACAGACAGAGAGAGAGGAAAGCAACATAAGGGAGAGAAAGAATTCATGAGTCCGGGCAGTACTTGGAGAGCACCAGGCAGAACACAAATCTGAGCTGGGTCAAATAAAGGACTTTTAGGACCTGGAATGACTAAGTTGAAGTTGAAGTTGTGTTGTAATGTTGATCATTCCCCCGTCCGCCTCTACCAGATTATTACATTGCCTATTCCATTTCTAACGGTCCAGGGACAGCTTGGAGGGAGGGGTCATAGGTAGTGATATTAAGATAAATTTCATAATTGATTCAATGTGTTGTCCAAACAGGAACAGAGTTTCTGAGATGGTGAGATGACTCATAACTTAATTTGACCAGTGCGGGAGTTTGAAGCCCAGGTGCACGAACATTTTACCTGTTACCAACTCACGCTCCGGTAAAACTCACAGAAATTTTAGGGGAAATTTGGACTTTTAAAGGGCATACATTGCAGTTGGAAGAGAAGCCAAGGCAACTGTTGGAAAAGGATAATAAATCCAAATAGTAAACCAATGTGTTGCATGTGGCTACCTCATTTTCAGTCACTTAACTAATGACTAAAATAACATATAATAAAGTTGATATTATTATTCTACTAGTGAATCCTTTTTAATAGATTCCACACCCCTTATATCTCCTTCACGGCTCTCAGCATAAACATTCTCCTGCTGTAAAATGAAGAGCATTTTTTCTCCAATGATTCTGACTTCTTAAAGAGAAACATTCAACCTAAGTGATTGTCGATGGATACATGGATAAAGAAATTGAGGTGTATATATTTATATACAATGAAATATTAATCAACCTTAACCAAGACAAAGATTCTGCCATTAGCAACAATATGAATGAAACTGGAGCCCATTGTTCAAAGTGAAATAAGCCAGACACAGAAAGAAAAAACCTTTTTTTTCTTTAACATCTTTATTGGAGTATTTTTACATTTGGTAGTGTATATATGTCCATGCCACTCTCTCACTTCGTCACAGCTTACCCTTCCCCCTCCCCGTGTCCCCAAGTCCATGCTCTACGTCTGCGTCTTTATTCCTGTCCTGCCCCTCGGTTCATCAGAACCATTTTTTTTTTTTTTAGATTCTATATATATATGTTAGTATATGGTATTTGTTTTTCTCTTTCTGACTTACTTCACTCTGTATGACAGACTCTAAGTCCATCCACCTCACTACAAATAACTCAGTTTTGTTTCTTTTTATGGCTGAGTAATATTCCATTGTATATATGTGCCACATCTTCTTCATCCATTTTCCTGTTGATGGACACTTAGGTTGCTTCCATGTCCTGGCTATTGTAAATAGTGCTGCAATGAATATTGTGGTATATGTCTCTTTTTGAATATGGTTTTCTCAGGGTATATGCATGATCTCACTTATACGTGGAATCTAAAAGATGAAATACATAGAAGGAGAGAGTAAACTCTCCTGTGAATGTAGCACTGAGGTAGAAACTGTATATAAACAGATTGGGAGGATACATTTGTAGTAGCATTATATCTTTTTTTTTTAATTTTATGCTTTATTTTATACAGCAGGTTCTTATTAATTATCTGTTTTATACATATTAGTGTATATGTGTCAATGCCAATCTCCCAGTTCATCCCACCCCCACCTGCCCCCCCCATAGCATTATATCTTAAGGGTTATTTTTAAAATTATCAAGTAAGGTCAAAACAGTATTAAGTCAAAATTCCTTCCCCCCAAATCCCTGAAATGTAATGAAATAATGAAATGAAATGAAATGAAATCAATGAAATGAAAAAGCCCATAATGTACATTATACATTGTTCATTATATTTATATATTTATATTTACATAAACCTATGCCTAAATATGAATTTATCAATATACAATATTTACTATAACAGAGTACCTATGTTAAATACATTCTACAATATTTTTAATTGGAAAGAAAAGAACATATATAATTAAATTTATGAAAATAATACTGCAGAGCTTTGTATATATATATTATTTTTAAAATTACTGAAGATATGTTTTTTTCCGATAAAAATATCCTGGAATGAACAAGTTGGAAAGAAAAGTACAAGTTGCCATTCTCACAATCACCACTTTTATAGAAAAGCAGTAAAGTGTGTTGGACTGTGGGGGCAGGAGCTTTTAGACACAATTACGTTTGAAAAATTGTGTGAAAAATAATGATTCCATATCCTGTTACTTCAAAACTTTATCTTCTCAAAACTCAGATTTTCTGACCCAACACCATAACATTTCGGCTCTTTAAGACTCATTCCGAGGATTCTGTTTATAATGTGTTAGGTTAACCATTTTAAATTCTCCATGCCTGCCCCAAATGTCGGTGAACGAATCTGGCAGTAACTGACTTCATTCACAGATGAATGTTATTTTGGGGGCTCCAGCTAAATCAGAAATACAGAGATGTAAGCATAACCCTTTATGAGGCTCACTCCCCCAGTTCAGAGTGGAAAATAAAAGCAGAAAAAAATTGAGTCTCAAAATAGAGGAATTTTTGTTCTAAAGAAACAAAGTTGTATTTTTGTTTTTTGGGTATTTTTTGGTCGTGCCACGCAGCTTGTGAGATCTAAGTTCCTCCACCAGGGATCAAACCCAGGCCCCGGTAGTGAAAGCACCGAGTCCTAACCTCTGGACCACCAGGGAATTCCCAACAAAGTTTTTTTTTGGTTTTTCATTTTATTAATTAATTTATTTATTTACTATTTAATTTAGAGACAAAGTTGTAATTCATAACACTTCTTGGTCTTTCACCTTAAAATGGCAAAAACTTTTTTCTTACCCTAGCATAACTATTCCCTATTAATAAAATTTAACATATACCATTTTTGCCAAAAAAAGAAATATTTTTAAGGTTTCATAGTAGGTTTAGAAATCTAGAGTAAAACTAGGTGATGAGAGTGACATGCCTCTGCTTTACTCAGAGGCGCTAATGGGTCCACATACTCAGCACCGTGAGAGCAAATTGCACCTTTGAGATGCTTGGGTGTGAATGATGGAGTCAGAGATGGAGGATGGGAGGAGGAGGTGGATGTGGGGTTGAAGGACAGTTTTTGAGCTTTTGCTTGGTTTTTCAATGAATTTTTTAGAAGATGGCTGTTGACCTAGGGAAGAAAAATCTGATGCTTGGTGCGGACCCTCAGCCCTGTTTCATAAGCTGCTAGCCTTGAAAGGCCAACATTTCTTCAGATTTTCCTGCAGAATTAGACATTTTCAGAGAGACTACAATATTTCCTGGGAACTTTCTGAGCTTATCTACTGCATTTTGATAGGATCAGTGGTCTTGTGACCCCCTGTTATGTCTTTCACATCTCACTGCAGGAAACGGCTTGTGTCTGCTTTGTGGGGAACAGGGAAGTCTCACTCCATCTGCCAAGTCAGTAACCTGCACCACATATCCTATGAGAAAAGATGCCATTGTCATTTGTACATGAAGGATGCCCTTTTTTTGGATTACTCTGTGTTGATTCCACTTCTGTTTAATCCTCGGAGAAAACCAACTTATCATCCTGCTGTCCCTCCAGTCACGTTGTCACACCAGGATCTTAGAAAATCAACAACATATTTTATTTGATATTATATATCAAGTATATGCATTTCCATGCAGAATGTGTCTCTTGTCACTTAAACACCCTCAAGGACATCATACCTGGAATACTAATTCAATACTCTGTATTCTCTCTTTCTCTTTCATTTCTCTGACATTGTTTCTGCAATGAGATTCTTCTTCTGAGAGCCACTGTATTTATTCTCTTAGTTGTGTGTTTGCTGCAGTCTTTATTCCTGGTTATTTTTCCTGAACACTTGTAGATAATTAAATCTGTCTATTGTTAAATACTATAATGCTTTCTATTGAACGCGGTGGTTTTACATGTTTTAACTTCCGAAGCTCTGCCTACTTTTTCGGTGTGTTTTCGGAGGTACACAGGAGCATCTTGAACTTTCATAATTTCACCTACTTGCTTCCTTCCCACTTGACGGTCAGCATAATCCTTAGCACAGAATAAATTCTCAATATAAATCTGTTAACACGTTAATGTGTGATTTGAGAAACAATTAAAATTGTGGGCATGAAAATGAGAAAATTCAGGGGGTGGATAATTGTGAGTAGTGTCAGGTTTATGAATAGGTACAGTAAAGCTGGGCCCCCCAAATACTGTCCCATTCATTAGAATACTTTGAAGAGTCACTTGGAAATTGTCACACTACTCTATGTTACAATGATACAGTTCTCTTTGTCTATAATGTTCGATGTAAAAACAAAAATGCCTCTGTTTCATTAAGCCGTTGGTAAAAAAAAAAAAATCAGTAAAAATCTCAAAGAGGGAGGTGATCACTGACAATTGGAAATATTAAGTAAAGTGATAAAATCATTCAAGAAACCCAAACTCCACCTTAAACAACCTTATCTTCCTTCCTCCCTACATGGTTCAATTTCTATGAAGCATCATCTCTACCTTCTCTCCTCTTTACTCCCAGCACATTTAGTCTTAAACTCTCTTCAGTATTGTTTTACCCCGTCACACCAATCACAACCATTCTTATTCTAATTTCCCAGCGACAGCCCCAAAGTGAAATGCAATCCAAATCTATCAGTGAAAATTCGTCCTCATCCTACTTAGCCACTCTTCAGTTTATGATACTGAATAATCTGATACTCTTTCAAATCTCCTTCTTCCTTGGAATCTAAGACATCCTTCTGTCATGCCTTCTTCATGCCTCTAAAATTATTCACTCTTAGCATCTCTGGGGAGTCCTTGCTCTTGAATTTAAGCTAACTGAGGTGGAAACGATGCCTTATAAATCACAACATAACTTACTGTATCTAGTACATTTCTAGCAACATAGGTGTCTAACATTCTTTAAAGGAATGGATTTTAAAAAATTGATTAACATTAGAAATGAAAGAAAAATAGCATTACGTAGCCCATTCTTGAGTTATGAAAACAGATCCGTGAAAGTTCAATGACTTGTACCTGGTCACAGAGTCAATCAATGGCAGAACTGGAATAAGAAATAATGTAAATCCCGCTTTCTTTTCTTTATACCATGTGCTAAATGCTTCTTCCCTAGCAAGCATCCATAGAGGTCAAGTCACAACTATTTTATCTGAAATCCTATAGAGGATTAGGAATGGAAAGAATCTAAAGGGGTTGTACCACCATCATTCCTTATTCATATAAATCTGCATAATAATAATATACCACTAAAATGCCTAGTTCATAATGCCACTATGAATTGTCTTTTTAATTATTCCTCTAAATGCCCTTTTCTTATCTTCCTTGAATAATTTCCAAAATGAATCAATCTGTTTTGCTAATCTTACTGCTCTCATTTGACAAACAAGTCACAAATTGCTTAGCCAGTTTGCCAAGCAGTAAAAGGGTTACAATGAATCAGAGAATGATGTTTGTCCCTTAAGCCACTGAGTCACTCTAGAGAATCATGTCTTAAGGAACACTGGAATCCTAGAATCTCCTGATTGGAAGGGATCAGAGAGGTCATCTCTGAACTTTCCCTAAAGCAGTAATTCATTCCTGATTGATGACCATTTACTCTGTAATAGAACATAGTTCTGAAGCTCTGTTGCATTTATTCTCATCTCTTTCAGCAGGAGTAGTTAGACAATGGTGAGTTTGGTATTATATATATACTGTCTCTCTACAAGACATCAGATACAGAATACATCACCATGTATTACCAGTTCTTTTCTTCATTCAACAATAACACGTGAAATTATTTTCTAAGGTACAGTTTGTTTTTTTTTTGTGGATTTTTTTTAACATCTTTATTGGAGTATAACTATTTTACAATAGTGTGTTAGTTTCTCCTTTACAACAAAGTGAATCAGTTATACATATACATATGTTCCCATATCTCTTCCCTCTTGCGTCTCCCTCCCTCCCACCCTCCCTATCCCACCCCTCTCATGGTCACAAAGCACAGAGGTGATCTCCCTGTGCTATGCGGCAGCTTCCCACTAGCTATCTAATTTACATTTGGTAGTGCATATATGTCCCTGCCACTCTCTCACTTCGTCACAGCTTACCCTTCCCCCTCCCCACGTCCTCAAGTCCATGCTCTAGTAGGTCTGTGTTTTATTCCCATCCTACCACTAATCTCTTCATGACATTTTTTTTCTTAGATTACATATATATGTGTTAGCATACGGTATTTGTTTTCCTCCTTCTGACTTACTTCACTGTGTATGACAGACTCCAGATCTATCCACCTCATTACAAATAACTCAGTTTCATTTCTTTTTATGGCTGAGTAATATTCCATTGTATATATGTGCCACATCTTCTTTATCCATTCATCTGTTGATGGACAGTTAGGTTGCTTCCATGTCCTGGCTATTGTAAATAGAGCTGCAATGAACATTGGGGTGCATGTGTCTTTTTGAATTATGGTT
>NC_041223.1:13609614-13642754 GCF_002837175.3 Physeter macrocephalus | reverse complement strand
CTCCGCCCGCGCAGGGGCTTCTAGTGTGTGGGAACCTTTCCTCCTTCATGGCTCCCTCCCACTGGTGCAGGTCCCGTCCCTATTCTTTGTCTCTGTTTATTCTTTTTTCTTTTGCCCTACCCAGGTACGTGGGGAGTTTCTTGCCTTTTGTGAGGTCTGAGGTCTTCTGCCAGCGTTCGGTGGGTGTTCTATAGGAGAAGTTCCACGTGTAGCTGTATTTCTGATGTATCTGTGAGGAGGAAGGTGATCTCCGCGTCTTACTCTTCCGCCATCTTGCCTCCATGTCTAAGGTACAGTTTTAAAAAGAATTTGATTTCTATTATTTTCCAATCTCTCTTATAGGAAGAAAATATTACTGTCAGTACAAGCGCCTTAATAAAATTTTACCAAATCTTTTACAGCTTTTTATTTGCAGGTCCATTTTTCTGTTGATTAATATTAATGTCTAATACTTTTACCTGCTTAATGCCAGGAATTTTCTAAGAGATTTACATGAATTTAATCTTTATATCTCATTTAATCTTCATAATAACCCCATGAAGAAAGTGACATAATGTATCCATCTTACTGATAAATTAAATCAGACACAAAAGTTAAGTTATTTGTCCAAGTGGCTGATCTAGGATTTAATCCAGGCAGTCTGTCTCCAGAATCCATTCTTTTAACCACTATTCCCTGCAACCTCTGGTATTTACATTGGTATGTGAACTTATTGTTTCTGACAAATCGGTTAGAAAAAAATAAAAACACTAATTTATTTGCACACTAATTAGTTAATGTTTTTAAAAAGAGCTGATGTGTCATAGTAATAATATTACTACACAAACACAAGAAATGCACTGATTTCAACTGTGCAAAACCACGGTTATATATCAATTAATGTTTGGAGGAAATATCTAGAAAGGAGAACAGTTGGGTCACAGATAAGGTTATGTTAATATTTTCTTTTAAATCCATTTAATATTATTTTAACTTCAAGTTATATGAAATGGAAGAACAAAATTTTAAAAAAAACACAAACTTTCATATTGTTTGGTTTATTTTCATGAAAGTTTATGGAGGAAACATTTTGAATAAGCAATCGTTTTGGGGGCTCAAAAAATCAAGATATGACTTCAAAATGATAGTAATATTTAGTGAATTGTAGATCACAAAATTCTAATTCTAATGAGGTAGGACAAGTAATATTTTCTCTCTGACTTATTTATAAATAAAGTCATTATTACTCATTAATCTGAGGATGACACTTTTAACTTTTTCCATTCAATAATAACACAAAAAATTTTAAGCTATAGCAGAGTTTTAAAAAATAATTTGATTTCTATTATTTTCTAATCTCTTTAGGTTAAATTGAACATATTTATAATGGAAATTACTCAATTTTTAGAGTTTACAAAATATTACATCTTAATTTGCTAGCAGAATCTTTTTTTTTTTTGGTAATAATAGTACATTTTATTTTTATTTGCTCAACTCCTATTTCTGTCAATTGGTTTTAAACTCTAGAGGATTAAAAAAGGGGGGGTTAAGAATTAAATCTCTAACCATTTCCAAAAAAATCCACATCTAAGTAGAATACTTTTTGTTTCCACACTTGTGGCTTAAAATATGTATTTTATTTATTTATTTATTTTTTCGCCATCTTTTTTTTTTCTTTAACATCTTTATTGGAGTATGATTGCTTTACAATGGTGTGTTAGTTTCTGCTTTATAACAAAGAGAATCAGCTACACGTATACATATATCCCCTCCCTCTTGCACCTCCCTCCCACCCTCCCTATCCCACCCCTCTAGGTGGTCACAAAGCACCGAGCTGACCTCCCTGTGCTATGCAGCTGCTTCCCACTAGCTATCCATTTTACATTTGGTAGTGTATATATGTCCGTGCCACTCTCTCACTTTGTCCCAGCTTACCCTTCCCCCTCCCCGTGTCCTCAAGTCCATTCTCTAGTAGGTTGCTAGCAGAATCTTAAGATTATTTTCTAAATAAGTGTATTCACCATGAACACTTTTTAATGCTTATATTGCATAATTTCCTGCATGAAAATTACACAAGTTGTTTAATACAAATGAACCTATCCTAGGGAGTAGCTTCTTTTGCCTCTGTACTTTCCACCTGAATCACAGGGAGCAAAAATAACTCTATTCTTCCTACCTGTTGAGCTAATGATACCTATTTGATAGGTCTGGGAATTCTATAAAAGATTATAGGTTCACACTAAGAACTTGAAATCTCAGGCACATTATTGTAGCAGAAATGCTTGCTATGAGTCTGAACAGTCAGGATGCAAAGCTAAAAAGTTCTAAATGATGGGAATGCTAAATACTTTAATGTTTGTTTCTTTGAATAAGTAAGTTGTTTTTATGCCCAAGAACAAAGCAATACTTAGTAAAACCATGTTAAAGGAGGAGGCCACCACTTAGTATGTTTCTTTAATAAAAAAAATAAAGGAATTGATATCATCCCTAAATTAGTTAATCAGTTGTTAATATAAGAAAACACTAAGGAGAACAGTCTTAATTAGAGGCCAACTTGACCCTTGCACAGAGCACAGCTGAAAAAAACAAAATTTTAATTCATTAGAGGAAAACATTATACATTGATTTGTCATGCGGATTCAAAATTTCATTACAGCCAAGAGAAAACTGAGTTTCTGATTGTTCTTAGAGCTGCTGCCAGTGAATTAGATCTATGAAATTGATGATAAAAATCTTTTCTTTAGTTTTTAACTTTTTTATTGATAAAGTTTAAAGCACAACCATGAATACTGAACCAACATATACATTTTACTAGAGTTTTAAGAAACATTAAGAAGCTTAAAAGATTGTCTCATGTAAAATCTGGAAGTACCTACTGAAAAATTAACTTTTTTGAGTTTGGCATTTATTTCACTGCCACTGGCTTCCACTATTCTGATAAGAAATCATCAGTTGATTTGTGATTATTCCTTTCAAGATAATCTATTCTTTCCCTTTGTATAACATTTTTGCTCTTCTCTTGCTCCTGATTTCTTCTTTTATTTTTTAAAAATATGTGAAACCTTTCTATGCAGTCCTTGGAGCTTATAAATATTTGTATATTTTTTTGCTGATTCTCCTTAGAGTTTCACAAATTTTAGTTGTTCTTGGGCTTTATCTCCTAACCTCTGTGTCCCATAACCCATGGAATCCAAAGTTCATGTTACCCGGTTAGCAAATGTTCTCAAGGCAAAGCTGACTTCACAGCTCCATTTATCTCTCAGACTTTTCCTTTTCACTCAGTTTTTGACCTTTGGAGATTTACCACTCTTTTTCAGCTCATTGTTGTATTCAAAAGCTTTTTAAAAAATATTTTATCCAGTAATTTAATTTTCTTCTTTATTTCTTTCAGCAGAAGATTTAGTGAAATATGTAGTATGGTAATCTGTTAGAAATAGAAGCACGATTTAAGATTCTTGATCTCTTTAACAACAAACATCTTTATGTTTAGTAAATTCAGACAATATCTTATATGACTACACCATATTATCACCTTCCAAAAATTTAAACTCCAATATTCCATTCTTTTATTGAAAACTTCCTATCCTTTTATTTCTCCTCTTTTTCAACTGCATAGACGCTTCCCTGTTTCCCTGCAGTTTATCCTTCCCATTTCATACCTTGCCTCCCCAACGTTAACCTATATCGAGTCAGTTGGACATTCTCTGAGCAGTATGTTCATCCCCCTGAATTCCTTAGTTTGCCTACTCAACAGACCTCAGTCTCTGGACCAGTCTTGCTCTCCATCAGCTCTGCTTCCACACTCAGACTGATGAAGATGTTTGGAGAACACACTGAGATTGTACAAATGGAGTATTGTGGTTTCCAATCATTGGCTCAAATTGAGTTACTTCCCAACTCCTTTCACAGAGACCTCAGTTTCTTTTTTTTTTTTTTACCCATTGTACAAATGGAGTATTGTGGTTTCCAATCATTGGCTCAAATTGAGTTACTTCCCAACTCCTTTCACAGAGACCTCAGTTTCTTATATACTTACCCACCCATTATAAAGCCATCCATTTTACCTCTGCCCTTGTCTTTCTCAGCAGACAACTTTATCTTGTATTCTACAAGGAAGCGTCAAATTCCAGCTCTTCCCATTGAACATATTTTAAAGCCACAATAATCATTCTCAACAGGAAAGATGCTCTTCTTCCTGTTCATGATTAAATCTCCATATCTGTGCTATTGATTGCTTTGACTTCCATTTCCTCAGAAGTCTTCCTGTGTCATTCCATTAGTCATTAACACACTCTTTCTACTCAATCTGACTCTATTTACCTGTTTCTTCAAGACTCTGCTCCCTTAAAGTATGCTTCTTGCTTCCATATCCCTCTCATACATAACTGTATGTCGTCTTCCTCTCCTCCTCCTGGCTCCATCTTCTAAAACAAAGCAATATCCTCACGTCTCCACTTTTCCACTCACTCTTCTACTCTGTTCAAGCTGGCTTTCTTCACAACCCCACACTGCTATGTCTTGTGGTAAGTTCACAGACGACCAACTAATTTTCAAAACCAATGGATGCTTTTCAGTCAGTCCTCTTCGTATTTTGAAGATTGGCATTCTTCTCTCTTGGTTTCATCAGATCTTTCTCTCTCTGAAAACTTTTCCTTAGTTTCCATTATTGGCTTCTATTTTACTACCCACACTTTAAATTTTAGTATTCTTGAAGAGTTTCATCCTGTACGTCTATTTTAATTGTATATCCTCTCTCCAGTTGATGTCATCAGCTCCCAAATTGTAAACTAGCACTTATGAAATCTGTGACTCCCCAATTTAATTCTTTGGTTAACACATTTCTGTAGAGCTTCTGATCCATATATTTAATGTCTTACTGGGCATTTCCACCTGTATATCCTGTATTCACTTCAAACCCAACGGCATAACCTAAGTACCCAGAAAAAAGATGAAGAGTAGATGGATTATTACAAATGAATCAAAATGTTGAATATTTGGGTTTGTAAGCTGAGTTAAACTCTGATGTCCTTGCCTTTTTAAGGTGAAATCATCCAGTGTGACTCATGCCTATGTACCACAGAGATAGCATCCAAGGCAATCTAGTCCTCATTGTCTGGACTCTTAGAAGCACCTTTAAATGAGCTCAGATAAGAAACATTGCCATTAATTGGCAAGAGCTGGATACTAACCAGGCATAGACACTAAGCAGACCACTCAGCAAAGAGATGCATCATGATCAGCCTTTTCATGACATTATTATACCTCACTCAAATCATGTCTAGGTTCATTATCTCTCCTTGTTATTATTTAATTGCAAGGGTACATTA
This sequence comes from Physeter macrocephalus, assembly GCF_002837175.3. Lineage (NCBI taxonomy): Eukaryota > Metazoa > Chordata > Mammalia > Artiodactyla > Physeteridae > Physeter > Physeter macrocephalus. The sequence continues at coordinate 13,637,448 of NC_041223.1, read as the reverse complement.
CTTGTTGAGTGATATTTCATAAAAACAAATTCCACAGAACCCCATAAAAGTCTTTTAAATTGAAATTCGACTTTTATATGAGATTCACTTTAAAAACAAATATTTATATTTGATTCTTGTTTTCAAGGTAAATTGTATAATGATTTTGCAAATGGATTCCCAAATAAAATAGATGTGCTCCCTAACACCGAACAAAACTGATATTTTAAAATACTAATATTTTTGTTAAAATTCTTATATACCCAAGAATTTTCAAGAGAGTTATAGAAATTTATCACAGAGCAGCAGTACTTAAAATGATAAAATACTGATAATAGAATAGAAAGATTGAGGGAATAAAGTTCAGAAAGTAAGCCAAATATATACAAATTAAATACATAATGAAGGTGGTATTTCAAATCAGTAGGTGCAGTATTTAATAGATGTGTGAGACCAATTACTTTTCTACCCCTACCTCATACCATAGAGGAAAATAATTGCCAGAAGGATTAAAGCATTCATGTACAAATAAAAAATAAGTAGGTAATCAATTTACACAAATTTTAAATAACAACTATAAGAAAACACAAACCAGACATGATTATTTATTTTACTGAGTTTTTATTAACTGCCTGGGGCTTAGTACTGAAAAGCCCAAGTTTCAGAATGTCTGTCATGTTCACCATCCCCTTCTAAAGGATGTGCACCTCCATCTTGCTTCTGCATAAAATATGTTGGAACAACCTAATTCTGCCACTTAAACCCCACAGCTGATTTTCCATGAAAGATTATATAATCCAAATTACAATTAAAAGCTAGACCCATGGTCTTTGAGGTAAAGTAACATGAGAACTTTGCTCAAGAGGAATAACAATGATTAATTAATCCAATCAGATACTGGGAGCATTTAGTTCAAGACTCAGAGAAATAGACAAACCCAGATACCATGGCAGTAGAAATTATGATTAAGTAAAAAGCTATGTGTAAGTAGAAGGTACTGGTAAGCAGAGTTTAAAGTACACAGAAGCCAAGAAGAGAAAGATAAAGAAAGAGAAGACATTTGCAATGTGTAAAATCAAGAGAAAATAATATTAGGAATGAAAAGGCACTCTAAGAGTCAACAAGAGTATCTCAGAAAAATCACATAGAAAAATGACTAAAGAAAAATTTAAACAGCAATGACTTACCATTTTACACCTGTCAAATGTTAGCAAGGACATTGGGAATTGACACCATTCACTTTATGAGGAGTGAGTGGATACGGCCACTCTGGGTAACAATCTGAAAGCCTTAGTAAAATTTGGCAGACATGCCAAATATATTTGGATATTTTCTATGCGAGGTTCAGGAGGAGATGTAACAGGCAGGGGAATGTTCACAGAAGGAATGGTTCATAACAGGGTTAGAGGCAACCAGCGTGCCCAGGGGAATGGATAAGTAAGTATGATATGTAAATACAATGAAAATGATGCAGTCTGAAGTATTAAGCTAGTCCAAAAACAATAGCATGGATAGGTCTCAGATGCACAATGTTCAGTAAAAAATAAAATTAGTAAGATAATTCATTTATAATTTTTGAATTTCTTCTATGTGTGAGGCACTGTTTTAGATACTGGGCACAAATCGGTAAACAAAAGAATCAAGTTTCTCATGGAGATGACATTCTAGAAATGAGGTTTATAACAAATATACTTATTTATCCTTCAGACTCACATGATACAACATTTCAGGGATACACACGTATCTAATGAAATAAAAAAACACAGAGATGTTTTCCTTTCTCCTGCCTTAGCAGCTGGGGAGGAGGTCTTGTGTTGAAATGAAAGAGCCAAAAGATGGGTAGAGCCCAGATCTCTGTCAGGAGTGAAGTTTACCAGTAAGCAAAGCTCTACACTACTACTTCTCCAACAATCTGCAGTAAAAGACCAGATTTTCTTCCCCCCAATCCATCACAGACCATACTTTTGTTAAAAAAATTTGTTAATCATATTTATTATAACATTTTATTATATTGTTTATTACAATAAAGTTATAATTAAAATTTGATTATTATTTACCATCAGCAGATATGGGCTAAGTGCTTTTCTAAAGATGAAATTTAAAAAGGAAACATACAAAATATAAGCCCTTTTTTATGATTAGATTCAGCAAATATAAAATTATCTTCTCAAATTTCTGTAAAGTTTCTGAAAGTGGACTTTCATTTCATGTAATTATCTTATAGATGCCAGGTAGCAAATAGTTCACAGACTAGCCCGTGACCGTAGCACACGATTCATCATCCCTGCCCTTCAGCTCCCTGGGAAGTGTAGGGAAAGTGGCAGGGGCTGAGTTCCTTTGCCAAGGACTTCTCTGACCTTCTCTAATGACTCCACTTCTCAGCGATGTGGAGTCATTAGAGAAGGTGATTTGATTATGTTCAGTGGAAAGCATTGGTAAATTCATGGAAATCCAGCCCACTGAACTGGTAGCGTCCCCGTTTCTCACGAACAGATAAAAAATGGGTCCCACTTTTGTCATCACAATTTTTTTCAGTTACTTCTTGGATGGATTTCAACAAAGTGAAAAGGGGGCCATGCCCATCAGTTTTCTTTTATATGTTTTAAACCATCAGGGCAAGGCAGTTCTTTTGGTTTTGCCCCTCGATTTTGAGATTCAACTGCTTGTTTTGTTAAACTTACACAGGGCAGGCTACAGGAGTAAGGACAGAATTGGCTAGGACCCCAGCTCTCATATTTATTATCTCCTTGATCATGGTAAGTTATTTTGGCCTCTGTTTTCTCTAAAATTGTGTAAAATTGTGATAATAACACCTTCTTCCTGGTGGTGGTATAAAAATCAAATGATATATAACATGGAAAGCACTTAACAGCCTACTTAGATGTTAATTTGCCCATCATCATGAGGAATCTAAGAGGGTTTTTAAGATAGAGCTCAATAATTTAAGCTCTAAATTCAGATTTTCACTTACAGAAACCAAAACTATTTTATGTTTGCTGAAAAACAACATTAAAATACATTGCATTAAAGCAGAAATAGAGATACAGACGTAGAGAGCAAATGTATGGACACCAAGGGGGGAAAGGGAAGGTGGGATGAATTGGGAGATTGGGACTGACATATATACATTTTTACATATAACACAGATAACTAGTGAGAACCTACTGTATAGCACAGGGAACTCTATTCGGTGCTCGGTGGTGACCTAGATGGGAAGGAAATCTGGGAAGGAGGGGATATATGTATACGTACGGCTGATTCACTTTGCTGTACAACAGAAACTAACACAACATTGTAAAGCAACTGTACTCCAATTAAAAAAAAAAAAAGAACTCTGGAAAATACAATCCAGATTCCAGGAAGGACTATTTCTTTCAATATCACAAAGTTGTTTTTTAAATCTATTCCTCACTCAATTTGAGTAATTAAATAAGGCTGCATATTACTGGAAAGAATTAAGAGAATCAAAAACCAGAATGTTCTGGAAGGAGAAAAAAATCAATAAGATGTTTTGGGATCATCTTACTTATAAACTCCTAAGAATACAGGTGATAATATGCGAATGGAAAGTAGATGAACTATGAACCACAGTTACAAATGATAACAACCGTTCACATATTTTTTTGTAGGATATTCTCTAATATTCTATTATTTGGGGATAGGGTTAAGGCCCATTTTAAAAGACATCATATAAAAAAGCACTAGATAAACAATAAATTGGTAAAAACAATTTGTAATTCAGAAGACAGAAGATTCATATCTATACTATAAAATAAGTTATAACAAATAAAAAACTCAGTAGAGAAAGAGGGGAAGGACTTTAAATTAACAATCCATCAAAGAACAGATTCAAATGTCTAATAAACTTGAAAAAAATGCTCAACCAATAGCCAGAGAAATGCAAATTATAGTAGCAAAATATACTTTCTACTTAAATCCCTGTTAGACTTAAAAACACTGTTCAAAAGCCTATTGCTCCCAGGGATGGGGGGAAGGGTATTCTAATATACTGCTGTCAGGTGATATATAATGGCTTTTAGGGCAGTAATATGCAGTCAGCTATTAAATTAAGAATACTACATCATTTGATCCACTCATAGAAATCTGTTCCATAGAAATCAAAGTACCAGTATACAATACTGCTCACTGTGGTAAAACTCATCAGTAAGGGAATGACTGGATAAATTATGCTAAACCCATGCCAGTAAACATTATGCACTCGTCATATTTTTGTCAAAAAACAAAATTCAACTATGTACAATGTACAGATCTTATTGACTTTATTCAACAATATATAAATCAGGCGGCACATAATCTAGCAAATAGAAAGGACCTCTGTAGAGCTGCACAAAATGAAGGACTTATAGAGGCAGAAGGGAGCAGGAACAAGAAAGTTATACGAGGCAAAAAGTGGTAGTTGGTTATTGCAAGATTACTCACCTTTAAGGGTTGGCGGGGGTCTATCAGGCAGATTGCCTAACTAGTGCTGACCGAGTAATTCCTGACTGACTGATTTAAGATTCCATTTCTGGGAGAGCCCAGCTGTAATTAAGTCTCAGTTTGTTGATGTGGAGCCTAGCATAAGTACTTCCATTTTGTGCCTGTTGCCCTGTTTTTAATATTATGCAGCCGTTAAAAAGAATAAATCATGCCACTTGGCTAGGTTGCCACTAGGAGCTGTTGAGTGTGTAAAGATGCAGATAAGTGTGTAAAATAGCATCCCATTTTTAAAAAGAAAACATGGAGAAAGTATGGATTGATGAGTTTTCAACATGAATTACCTGTGCAGGGGAGTATAAAGTTGGTGGGACACGAAAAAGAGAGAAAGAGGAAGGAGACAAGTAAAAATGGAGAAATTTATGACCTCCTACCATCATTTCTACCAATGTGTTTAATCACTTATATAAAGTTACATGCAAGCATATGTAATGAAAAATTTAAATTAATTAGAAGCCACTCTCTAATCCAAAATTGCCTCCAGAGTCTGAATTTGGAAGTCCTATGAAGTTTAGCTGGTCAAAAGTAACTTCTCCATTTACTCTGTTCCCAGTAAGATATTGGAGAAGCACTTTGTGTTAAGTAAAGGTGGAAGATAAATAAGTGTGTTTCTCAATTCTGAATTCAAGGAATAGACTTGTCAACTTCTTTCTTCATTAGAATCATTTTATTAATTCATGCTCCAGAAGTACCATTAAAGAATCTGACTCTGACAAGGAACCTGGGAGATGGGAAGGAAGTACATTCTGTTGTTAAGTGACCAAAAGAAGAGAATTTTGAAGGAAGGCCCCATGCTGCATTTTTCTCTAAGAATTAGTCAGATTTTCAATGAAACATGAACAAGCAGAAATAAATAATCTAAAACAATGTGAAAATTCTGGGGGAAAAGGAAAGAAAGGAAGAAAAATCATGGTACTAATATTCACCCTGGAAATAGGTCCAATATACATGATGCAGTATTTCAGGGCAAAAATGCTATCCATTTTTAGGGAAATAAAACAAGGTATCACAGCTATGAGAAGGGATCACAATTAATTTTGCCAATATGCAGCTAATGGGAATTACTACCAAGGAAGAAAACAGAATATGAAAAAGATTTTATAGTCAAGGTCGTGATGTAAACTAAAAAATAACATCATTGAACATTCAAAGTTCTTTTGATTTTGCAGCAAAATCAATCATAAGAAGTCAGCACTAAAAAAAAGAAGTCAGTACTTACACATAGTCTGGTGAAATTTTTAAACTTTAAAGATAAAGGTTTTTTCAAGTCTTGATGCAAAGGAAATTTACTTTCAAGGGCATTAAAATTGTGACCTTGAACTTCATCACAAACATCAAAGTCAGTTCACAGCCTGGTATATGAATGGTAAAAGATCTTAACCAAAATACTCAGCAGCGTATGCTGTGTACAGAAAAGCAATAGGGACCCAAGAATTCTTTCAGTAAAATACAAAGGCATTTAATCCAGAGCCCCAAACCTGAAAGATATGTAAACTCTCCAATTAGATGATGAACCAGGGTTAAAAACAAAACAAACAAACAAGCAAACACACACCTTTGATCACCTTTGAAGCCATGTTCTCATTATAGAAAGAAATCACTAAAGTGCATGGTTATTGCTTAATAGTAGTAAAATGAGGATCTTACAAGGATAAGAGGTGTTGCTGATTAGTCTAAATAACTGAAGTAAACTTTAGAATAAAAAGTTAAATTAACAAAACAAAAGTTTGCTTATATAAAAATAATTGGGGTTTCAGATTCTGGAATTTAATTAATGACCTAAGAGAAGATATAAGGCTTTGAGTTTACACCTTATTTTCTCTAGAAGAGAATAGAAAGTAACATAAAGATAAAATATAAATATATAATTGTAGCATTGGAAAAAATAAAGGGAATTTGATTTAATCATTATGAAAGCAAAAATAAATGAAAACTGTAAATTCAACTTTTCAAAATTACTAAGATTTAAAAGAAGCATTTAAAAAGTGTATGAAGTAAGTTTAATTATTGACACTAATATGATAGGTATTTTTAAGACCATAGAAACATGGAAAAATATTTGTGATACAATGTTAAATGAAAGAGCAAACTGGCAAATTGTATGTGGTTATAAATGCTTGTAGATAAACCAGCACAGGAATAAACAGAAATAGACATATCATAATGTCAAATTATAGGTACCTGCTTTACTTATGCATAACACTTAAAAAACAAGTTTTAAAAACTTTTTTAAAAACTTAAAAATAACACTCAATGTACTGTTAAATTTTATTAAAGCACAATTTAAATTTTTTAAATATGTCAGAATTCAGTTTGCAGACACAGTGTATATTGTCACTCTGACAGAAGTGGCTACAGAAAAAAATTGCCTTCTTTATCAATATTAAAAGCATGTAAAGAATTATTAACCCACTGTCTTATCATATCTTTACATTAGAAGATAGATATTTGGTGAGTCTACACAAGCCATATATCAACTAAGGATATTTTTGCAGGAGGGTGAATAGACCTCTTAAATTTGGAAGGGCTTCTAACTAAATATACACTATGTGCAGGTTATAGAAGTAAAAACAAAAGGTCTGTGTGTGACATTTGCAGATACTAAAAATGATACTTAAATACAAACATGATTTTCCCTTTGGAGAATGAGGGCTTGCCAGTAAAATAAAAACATTGCTTTCAGAATTCTCTCCTGAACTCTAGGCGAGCCTCCATGATTAATCTGCTTTCTCCAAAATCAAATATACTGCTGAATTTAAGATAATCTAAGATTGAAAATCATTGGTCCCCATGATATTAGAAATCATGGAAAAACTTAAGAGAAGATCTATAGATATTGAAGGAGGCTTTAAATTATAATGTTTACTCTTTCATTTTATTCATGATCTTTATTTTTAAAAATCAATCTTGTTCCCCCTCCACCTTTATTAAGCATTTTCCACTCCCAACAGATTGTCCTACTCTCCGTAACCCAAACAAACCACCAAATCCAGCATCCACTCCTTCTTTTCACTGTGTCTTTTCCATTTTCCATCTACCATTTCTTCAACCATCAAAATTTCAGTAATTCTACAAAGCCCACATTAAAACACAGTCCCTCAAGGAGGGAGGCCAGTCATCCTTCTTCTCTTAACTGCTATAATCCTTGTTTAATGTGTTAATTTATTAATGTGAGGTTCACTAAAAGCAGTGCTTTCCTTGCTACTCATTTCTAGTTTAAAATTTTTAAGTGTACCTTGTACCTCTAGTCAAAACTACGGAGCATACACATGGGCTTCTACTTGTTGAAAAATACTTTGTTGACTCTCTTTTTAAAAAAAATTGCGTAAAAATAATGAGTAGTCCTCATTCTTCACTCTTCATGTTAAACAAATGGAGCTCTTTGTTACTGTGTGTGTGTTTTCAGTTGGCTTTTGATTCCCACTTGGATTTCTCCTTTCTGTTTTCAGTAGCATTAGTCAAAAGCATTGTGCCAGTGGCTGTATATTCTCTTGGACAGGCAAAAAGGATGCTGCACTTGTACCATTGTGTGCCTGGGATCACATATATCCTTAAATAAATGTGAGGGGCATGGCTTTGTAAAGAGCCTTTGAATTTCCCAACTTCAAGTCTCCCTTCTAATCATTTAAGGCAATTGGAATTCTCTTCTGGTCATTTCAGAGACTATTATGAACAGTTACTATCTACCTGCTTTTCAGACTTGAAAGCACTTGAAGTTTTCCTTTTATCTTTGAAAGAAGGCAAACATCTCTATTGTCACAACTTGCCTCCACACAGAGTGAGGGGGATGGCCACTTTTTTCTTCTGAGAGTATTGCATTGTCATCTGATCTGGCCAAGATTTGAGATGTGATATTTGTAATCTGAACTTCCAGGAGCCAGCAAATACAATTAAATAACTCTGATGAAACCGGTCACAGAGATCTGGGCTATGACATTTACTCCATCATTTAATTACATAAAGAAACACCATTAATAGAATAAGTTGAGATTTTAATCAAACAAATATGCAGATATGGAAAACATTTTTCACATTCCCCCACATATCCCATCTTCATTTTTGCCTCTGTCTTTGCTTTTGTCATTTCTCTACCAGTCACCTGGAAATGTCTTCCCATATCCTTTCCATTATCCAAATTACAAAATCCTACTTACTGACATTATTTATTTATTTTATTTTCTGAACTCAGTAACCTGTAAGAAAACCCTTGACTTTGACGATATCTTTTTTCTCTGGTAGTTTCATACACATGTTTTCTGTTTCTAAGTAGTTGCTAAGCTTCTGAAGAGTAGGGACTATAAAGCAGTATTCCACAATCCGACCTCTTGATTATACACACAGAGGAACTGGGGCCCAGAAAACTTACATTCATTCAATCACATATTCAGTAAATGTTTGAGCATCTGCACCGTGCCTGGCACTGTGCTCAATGTTAGATATACAGTACAAAGTGATAACTAATAGGGTTCCTGTTCCCATGGAATTTAATCAGGTGGAGGGATTCAGCCATTCATCAAATGATCACTTAAAAGGTAAAGTTTCTAATTGTGATAAGCCTCTTGAGGAGACGTCTAAGGTGATGTAAAAAGGTATAATAGGGGAAATGATCATTTCATAGGTTCCACCACCAGGTAGAGTATAAATTATAACCCAGATCTTCTACATCACAGACCATTCCCTAGACTGTCCACCACATCGTGTGTGTTAGAGAAATTTCTCCTAACCAGTTGACTGACTGCTGTTCGGGTGATCTAGATTTGAAGATATCAGTGGTATATAAATCTGAGGATTGAGGCCGTCACTTTAACCATGGTTTCAGAGGACAGATTTTCTGCTCTCTTGAAACCAGTTCTGAGCAAATGTAGAAGTCGTCATTAACACTGAATTTTGCCAGAGTAGCACAGGCCAGTCAATCAGACCCCTAGCTACTGTGTTCTGTGACTAGGTTCTCAACAGTGAGACTTAAGAGTTAGCCAAAGCATGCTTATCCACCACCCGGTGCTCGAAATCCCAACTCAACATCACAGCTACATGGCTCTCTAGAGTATACTGGAATACCTCAAGTGTTGAGGAGAATCCTCTTTTTTGTTTGTTTGTTTTTTGGTTTTTTAAAATAAATTTATTTATTTTATTTTTGGCTGCGTTGAGTCTTCGTTGCTGCGCACAGACTTTCTCTAGTTTTGGCGAGCGGGGGCTACTCTTCGTTGCGGTGCGCAGGCTTCTCACTACGGTGGCTTCTCTTGTTGTGGAGCACGGGCTCTAGGCGCACAGGCTCAGTCGTCGTGGTGCACGGGCTTCGTTGCTCCGTGGAATGTGGAATCTTCCCGGACCAGGCCTTGAACCCGTGTCCCCTGTATTGGCAGGTAGATTCTTAACCACTGCGCCACCAGGAAAGTCTGAGGAGAGTCCTCTGAAGGCAGCACATTCCATATTCAGTGAGCTCTTCAGAGTGGTAAAGATTTTTTTTTTTTTGTAGAGTGGTTTAATGTATAGCTACCTCCTGAGAGTTAAAACTCAGTATTAGTTCTGTATTCTAATGAGATATGTGACCATAATGATGGAAAGGTGATGAAAAATGTATATGACACATATATATTATAGTCCAGGTTTCTGACTTTAATCTTAGTGACCGTGTACCTGACAATGTCAATTCACAGGAAAAAAGAAATCCAAAGCTTGCTGTATTAAAACATCTATTTTAAAATAGAAATAGCTACAAAACACCTGTAAACATGTGTATATACAAGCAGTTCTCTTTGGTCTGGAAAATATTCAAGCTACTGCTGTGTTTCATAAGTAACAGCAATTTGTGACAATCATGGAACACGCTGGGCATCAACTGCATTGTTATCTGCAGCACAATTTAATGAGCAAGCCTTAGTTTGATTATCGGCCAGTGCCTGCTACCTTAACTGCTCTCTTCCAGTTTGAGGACTAAATTTTATACGTTAATATATTTGAAAGAATACCTAAACATTCTCAAGTGTTTTGTTTGTCATATTATGCTCTCCCATCAAGAAAATCATATGACAATGTTTGACGTCAGCTTAAAATGTTCTCAAATGAATTAAATAATGATTTCTGGGCATAATAATACCTTGACTTCATTTTAGATATGATTTTCTCATCTACAGTGTTGTTTATGTCAGGTGAATGTAAGAGAATATATTGATGACTATCATTTCAAAATATTTTTTAGGTTTTTCTGTAGTGGGTGTGTGTGTGTGTTTCTGTGTGATGTTTCAGAATGAGTTGTCATATTTTGGAAATTAACCCCTTAACAGATATATGGTTGGCAAATATTTTCTCCCATTCCATTGCTTTTTCATTCTGTTGGCTGTTTCCTTTGCTGTGCAAAAGCTTTTTAGTTTGATGTAGTCCAACTTGTCCATTTTTGCTTTTGTTGCCTGTGCTTTTGGTGTTGTAACCAAAAACATATTGCCAACTCCCATGTCAAGAATCTTTTCTCCTACGTTTTCTTCCAGAAGTTTTACATGGGGTGTTATGTTTTAAGTCTTTGATCCATTTTGAATTGATTTTTGTGTATGATGTACACACAAAAAACTAAGGGTCCCACTTTCTTTCTTTCTCCCTTTCTTTCTTTCTTTTTTCCTTTCCTTCCTTCCTTCCTTCCTTCTTTCCTTCTTTTCTTCCTTTTTTTGCTGGTGGATATTGTTTTTCCAACACTATTTGTTGAAGAGACTACTTGCTGTGTGTGTTCTTGGCATCTTTGTCAATGATTAGTTACCTATGTATTTGTAGGTTTATTTCTGGGATCTCTCATCCATTCCATTGGTCCATATAATCTATCTTTATGCTAGTATCATACTGTTTTAATTACTGTAGCTTTGTAATTTATTTTGAAATCAGGAAGTATGATGCCTACAGTTGTGTTCTTCTTTCAGAAGATCACTTTGGCTATTGTGAGTCTTTTGAGGTTCTATATGTATTTTAGGATTTTTTTCCTATTTATGTAAAATACTGAACTTCTGCAACTTGAGTAGCAAAAAAAGCAAATAATCCAATTTTTTAAAACGAGCAAAGGACTTTGTGATATTGTTCATCTGTATCCTTTATCATATACTTTATAAAAAACTGTTAAATGTAGGTAAGTTTCTCTGAGTTTGTGAGCTGCTCTAGCAAATTAATTAAACCCGAGGAGGGTATTGTGGGAAGCTCTGATTTGTAGCCAAGTCAGACAAAAGTTGTGGGTAACCTGGGGACTTACTATGTGTGATTGGCACGGGTTGGGAGCAGTCTTGTGGGACTGAGTCCTTAACCTGTGGAATCTGACACCATCTCCAAGTATATAGTGTCAGAATTGAGTAAAATTGTAGGCCACCCAGCTGGTGTCACAGAATTGCTTGGAGTAGGGCAAAACCATCACACATTTGGTGGCCAGAAGTATCATAAGTGAAGTGCCCTGTGTGAATGTGTCAGTAAGTAGAAGTAAAGGAGATGTATGGGAAAGAAAGACACAGGAGGTAAGAACTGGGTTTTTACCCTACACAGGTGGAAAACTGGGTAGGATTTTTGCTATTTAAATTTGAACAGACATTTCTCCAAAAAAGACAAACAAATGGCCCATGGGTATATGAAAACATGCTCAATGTCATTACCAGGGAAATGTAAAACTACAGTGAGATATTAGCTCACACTTATAGGATGGCTATTCTAAAAAAAAAAACCAAAAAACACACAGAAGATAACAAGTGTTGACCAGATTGTGAAAAAAATTTTACACTGTTAGTGGGAATATTAAATGGTACAGCACCTAAGGAGATCCTCAAAAAATTAAAAATAGAACTACCATGTGATCTCACAATCCCACTTCTAGTTATATGTCCAGAAGTTGGGATCTGGAAGATGTATCTGCACTCTCATGTTCACTGCAATGCTATTCATAATAGCCAAGATGTGGAAGCCACCCAAGTGTTCCTTGACAGAATGGATAAAGACAATGGTATATATCTGAATACAAATAAAATATGATAAACACACACACACACAGTGGAATATTATTCAACCTTAAAAAGGAAGGAAATCCTGCTATATGTGGCAACATGGATGGAGGTTGAAGGCATTATGCTAAGTGAAATAAGCCAGTCACAAAAGGACAACCTGTATGATTCCACTTATATAACTAAGCTAGTCAAATGCATAGTAGCAGAAAACAATAGTGGTTACCAGGGCCTGTGGACTGAGGGTATTACAGAGTTGTTCAATAGGTATAAAGTTTCCGTTATGCTAGGTAAGTAAGTTCTAGAAATCTGCTGTACAGCATTGTGCCTATAGAGAATAATGTAGTATTGTGTGCTTCAAAATTTAAGAAAGGAGCTCTCATGTTGTCTTCTTACCATATAACAAACCAACAAAGGGACACAAGGAAACTCTGGGAGGTATTGGATATATTTATTATCTGATGGTGGAATTTGTCTACTACTGTGATGATAACATGGGTATTTGCATATGTCCAAACTCATACAATTGTGCATATTATATGCCATTCTTTGTATATCAATTATACCTCAATAAGGCTGTTAAAAAAAATCAGTGAGTGGTTATATATATATATGGTCCCTGACAAGAGGGAGTGAAGCCTAGAAACTTAAATAATCAAGTAAGGCTGAGTAGATGCTTAAAGGCAGTTCTGCCTTCAGACAAGATAAAAAGTTTAGGCTGACCAGGAGAGAACATAGGAGGTGGAAAGGCATATGAAAGATGGTAAGAGGTTGTCCAGGCAAAGTGTCAAAATCAAGGAAATCTAGGACAAGGCTAACAGGGCATCTGCTGGAGGAAAAGGGGATGAAAGCAGATAGTCACATCAGCAAGGACTGATCAGAGAAGTTTTTATGTAAGCTTCAAATGCTAGAAACAATAAAGAGGAGGACTTTGACCTTTTCAGTTTGGCTCTTGATGGAAAAATTTTCCATTTGCTGAGGCTGCCAAAAACTGATTATTTTCACGGGTGTTCTGTTCACTTTCATGTTATTAATAGTAATAACTAGAAGTGTATCACCAGGTCTACCATAAAAAATATGGACTCAAAGAGACTTATAGGAGGTAGCTGAAGAAAATACGAGAAAGTTCATTTAATTTTTTTTTCTAACATGACACAAATGCAGTTTTTCAAAAATGGTTTCATATGAATATTGGCAGAATTATATTGTTAACTGACTTCTGTCTGTTTGTATAACCCATAAAGTGCTTATATATTACCTTAGCAGATTGTAAACTCTTGGAAAGGAAGTGATATGCCTTATCTTACATACCTTTGTGCCCTCCATGTTACCTAGCACTGTGAATTATATAGCGTTGGCCCAATCAATTAAATTTGCTAAATTTAATATTTAGTGTATACATCATCAACTAAAATCACAAGTAATATGCTAAATGCAGTGTAAAAGCATCAAAGGAAGAAAAGCAACAAGATTCACACCATGCTACTTGCATCTCATATGAGTGCACCTGGTTTGCTGAGGCGATAACTCAGTAGAATATAGACATGAACATTTTCTTTTTCTCCATTCACTACCTTTAACAAAACCCTGTAATATCTTTTTCCCAGCACATAATGGCACCTTTAAGGCTTCAATCTCAGACTTAATTGAAGGCTACCCTCCTTTCCTATTAAGGAGAAAACTGGAGTGAGGAGGACACAAAGTCTGATCTTTCCCCTTCTTGTTCACCAGGGTCTTGGAGTGGATGGGATGAGGGTTGAGGTACTTGGACTACTGTGTCCAAGTTCTGTGTAACTTCTTAGGTACACACCTTCTTCTCCTTTCTCTTCTAGCTTTTCTGGGGCAGTGGCAGGGAGGAGAAAGGGGTAGCTAAAGAATTTTCAGGTTTGTCTGACCTGGCCACGTATTGGTGGTGAAGAGGCAACTCTGGTCCTATGTTGGCTCCGTCTCGTTACCCGGGTCTCACTCTGGTGCAAACAGTTCTTTTCTGCTGCTGGCGGTCTCTGCACCTTGGAGCAGCCCTACTACTGATGTAGATGACTTTCTTGGGGAGATCTTTAGAAACTTCTCAGTGATGCACAGCCTCTTCTCCTTCCAGCACCACCAATGGCTAGGCCCACTCATGTTGGGTCTCAATCATGCTTTGTCCATTTATGTCATGGGTGGGACATGTTCTGCCCTCTCCCCTAAATTCATGTCCCTTCACATAAAAATACAAGAACCTTGAAGTTCTCTTTCACATGTCTGAGGACAATGGAGACCTGGAATGGAGTGGTGGGGTTGCCTCCATCTTTTTCCCTGGCACAATAGAGCAGGTCCCTTCTTGCCATGCTCCTGTGAACTCTTCAAGCAAGCACTACTCTCAGAAATCTATAGATGAAAAGTAAACACCTGTGTCTCCTTCATACTTACGTACAATCTCCAAGAACAGGTAGTAAGCTCTTTTTCCTCCCTTTCTTGGAGCCAGCATTTCTGAAGGGAGAGAATCACTCTCTTCTGAGGGGAGCATCTTCTTCAGGTAACAGTGCTGCCCAGCAAGTCTTTCTTCTGAACTCTTGCTCTTGCAAGTCCTTACAGATAATCATGAAAAAGCTAAAAAAAACTGATCATCCTGATTTTTGCACTTCAGAAACTATTCTTAGAACTAGATTCCTATTACCTATCTCCATACATTTTTACTCTGAATTTATATTGAAAAAAGAAGTTATAATTTAAAAAAGTAGACAATAATCAACTAGCAGCATAGAAAAAATTATTGTAACAAGGAATTCCTGGTTCTAGATGTCAGAGGGAATTCCTGCTTGGAGCTCTATAATCTTACTAAAAGTCATTAAGATTCATTATACATAGAAAAAGTGAAGAAAATAGTTAAAACAGTTGTGTATATAAATAAATATTTTAAAATGTCTTTCAGGAAAAAGAAAAAATTTGCACAATGGCATAGTGGTTAAAACTATGGAAATTTGAGTCAGAAGTATCTGGGTCCAGGTTATTAACCATGTCCTTGAGTGTGTCGTGCAGCTTCCCTGAGCTTCTGTTTCCTCATCTATAAAAAGGGCTCAAAAATTTCTAACTTGTATGATTATTGTAGGAATTGAAATAGACAGTATATGTAGACATACAGGAAGCTCTTAATAAACAGTAGTTGCCTTTGTTATTATGTTGACAAAATTACCTGTTACACTTGATTTGTGGAAAAGCAGAATAAAATAAGGATAGAGAGAAGTCTTTCTAATAATTCTTTTAAAGATAGATATTTCTTTTTGGGAGAGGATAAGAGTTATTCCTCTGCTTCAAATTTAAGAACTCAATTCTCTTAACAACTAATGCTTCATCCAAGGAAATATCAGGATAAGATACACAGAATGTCTCTGAAGTGGTATGTTCCACTAAGTCATTCGCATTACATAGCAGAAGTATAGTCTTTTAGGTGAGAAATTAGAAACAAAAGTCCATAAACCATAATGGAAAAGAATATGAAAAAATGTATATATATGTATAACTGAATCACTTTGCTGTACAGCAGAAATTAATACCACATTGTAAATCAACTATGCTTCAATAAAAAAATTGATTAAAAAAAAAGAAGGAAACAGAAGTCCATTGTTGATGAGTTTGGTAAAATTTCAACCCCAAAGGAACTGATATGGAAGGCAAATTTTAGATATGCTAAAACTCATAATTTTAAGACCAAGGTCTACCCTAACCACGATGGACTTATGTGGGATGGCACTGCCCCCTCAAAACATGATGTAGGTGTAAAATTACATAATTTCTAGGATTCTTCAGGCTTTAAATTTCTATGATTAAGTGAGTGGAATCCTGCTGAAGGTAGTTGTTCCAAGTTTAAGTTTCATTTTTGTCCAGCCTTTTCCTAAAAACAAGATCATCTTGTCCAACCTTCAAACTTGAAGAACTGTAAAATGTTTTTTTACCAGTCAGAGAAGATGTACCTAAACCTCTAGAATTTTGTGTTCCTGCTCTATCTAAATGAATATTTTCAGTATCACTTAATTAGCATTTCCTATCTATTCCAGTCTGGAAAATACATGATAACAAAAAGAACACCCCGACTCTCTGTCCCTTATTTCTATTTCCTAATAAGACGAATTGTTTGTCATATGTAGGACCCTACCTACTCCAGAAAATCCTGGTCTTCAATAAAAAGTAAGGAAAAAAATTTCTTTTGTAAGTTGTGACGCCCCTTTTATTAATTCATTTCACAAAGTAAAAAAGATTAATACCATAATTGAGTTCTGTTTTGAATTCAGAATGACCCAATTTATTCAACGTGAGAAACAATTTAGACAAAAGAAGACAAATGTACTTGCATGTGGAGAACCCCATGCATATTAATAATGATAATGACGATGGTTTACGCTTGCTGGGTTGGGCACTTGCGGTGCAGCAGGCAGTGTTCTGGGTACTTTGCACATGTCCATTCAGTGGGTCCCTGGAGCAGTCGTGAGATGGGTATTGATCATGTCCTCATTTTGTAGTGAGGAAATGAAGAAACAGAAATTTCAGTTGCTTACCCAGATTTGTCTAACTGGTGAGTAATATAGACAATACGTAGGAAGAGATAGCATTAGTGGAAAATATTTTGTCTGTCATCCTGAGCTGTTAACATTTTTAAATTGCACAATGAACTTATAAATTTGGTGATAATTCACTCTAGCAATTATGTCATAAAATAAAATGCTTTAAACTTATATGAGATTGAAAAGGTTAAACGAATAACATAATATGTGTATGAAAACGATGGAAGAAAACTAAACCTATGTACAATAAATAACATTTAGAGTGTACGTTATTAGTATGTCGTGTGAGTATTCAACCTTCCTCTTTATAGAGTCAGGGGAAATTCTGGTTTTAAGACTCTGAGATTGGTACAAGCTTATTTGATTCAGGGTGAAAAAAAAAATGATGTTTAGAAATAGCCACTTGTAAATTGTTCTCTACTTATACTAGGCAACCACCCCCAACTCCAGGTTATAAACTTGACTCTAACTCCCCCAATTATTTTAGAAACTAGGAAAGTGAGCACATGATCTGGGCCGCTTTTTAGGGCAGGCTACTATTTGGATTAAATTTGTATAAAATATTTATAACATTAAGCTATATCATTCTCATAGTCCTGAAGTATGAGAACTTAAAATGGCCCGGATGCAGTGAGAGGGCAGCAGGCAGCTGCACAATGTTCTGGAGGGGAGAGAGGCTCGCAAAGTGGAGACAAAGATTCAAGAAAGTAGAGTCATAGTAATGAAACCGAGCAGGACCCTATGGGGCCCTCCCAGGTACAAACCCTTTCCATGTCCCCCTTCTGTGTCCCCTGTTTCTTGTTTGTAGGAAATAAGCTTCATTCAACCTCCTTGACCTTACCTTGAGTCTCCAAGGGCAGATTCAAACAGTTGCTTAACAGGGAAGGCAGGGAATGCAGAAACAAAGGGGAGCACTTAAGAAACAATAGTGTAGCTTTGGGACAGGGTCTTGGTTCCTCCTCAAGGAGGATACATAACAATATTCTTGAGATCTCCTGTAGGAACTAAGGCCCCACCCAGGTGGAGGATGATAACTTCAGGCTGAGCACAAAGTTCCTGGAGCGTTACCCTGTTACCTCATCAACAACCAATCAGAATAAAGTCTGCACACAGTGGAAGGTAATGAAGACTATGATCCCTTCCCCAAATGATTCTCCCTTTAAAAACCTTCACAGTGGAGCAGAATCTTCAGAGTTGGTTTTTGGACACTAGTACACCATCTCTCCAGGTTGTTGGTCTTTCCTTTCCAGCCAACACTTGTCTCTGGAGTATTGGCTTTTGAGCAGCAAGCAGACAAACCTGAGTTCAGTAACACGACTAACAAGTGAATAGGAAATGAGTGGACTAATACATAAACATAACTGTACAACAATATTTATAATTGATGATGATGAATCAACTCCTTTTTCATCTCAGTGGTTCTGATTATCCTAACTCTTGAACATAAAATCTAGTTCATTATAATGTAACCATTGACCAAGGCAATTCTATGTATATAAAGGTAGTTAATTTAAAAGAGCTAAATGTGATTTTTGCAGCAATAATGTACTCATCAAATCAAAGGTTGTTTGCAATTATTATAAGAATGTTAACTTCAGTGACCCAGAACTTCTTCTAGGAAATGTGGTAGTCATATTTATCTTCAAAATGTTTTAATTCTGAAAATTATTTTATCTGTAAATGATAAAAAGATTTCTCACTTTTTACCTATATAAGTTATAAACACTAAACTATCCCTCATAAACCATATTCAAATTATGGACATATTTGTAAACTAAAAGTTATACTTTTTTTTTCAAATCATTTGCATTTTTAAACCGGCAATTTTTAGAATAATTTTTTCATGAGTACGTGACAAATGATGTTCACATATGGGACACACTTCCTCCCATGCATACTGTTAGGTTTTGATGAAACCCAATATTTACACAGGTATGAAGCAGTGCAATGATTCACTCATGCCACACTTACTGATTTATGGATTACAGCTCAATCACAGATTGGACTATCAGCTGCTGCTTGTATACAATTTCCAGTGCATTGGCTACTCAGGAAAACTTACAGAAATGCCAGTGATATTACTATAGTGGTAGCTATGCTCTAATCTGCAAAGAAAAATAATCAGTTTAAGTTTTACTTTATATATTTGTGGAAATAGACTACTTGAAGTATACCATATTAGTATGTCACCAACCTAAGATTAGGAATTGTTGTTTGAGATTATAATCACTCTCTATTCAGTTTCTTGCCATTAATTTTCTTTTAAAAACAAGGCAGGGGCTTCCCTGGTGGCGCAGTGGTTGCGCGTCCGCCTGCCGATGCAGGGGAACCGGGTTCGCGGGCTGGGCCTGTGAGCCATGGCCTCTGGGCCTGCGCGTCCGGAGCCTGTGCTCCGCAACGGGAGAGGCCGCAGCAGAGGGAGGCCCGCATACCACAAAAAAAAAAAAATATAAAATTATTAAGTATAATGAGGTCAATGAGTGCATGTATATTAAAAATGCAGTTATATATCTTTAAAGCTCAGGGAGATTAAATTACTAGTCCATGCTCAGCTAGAATTGGAAACATGGTTTTGTTAATTTCAATTCCTTAATTTTTCTCTAATATCTGTTGACTAAATCCAAGAAATAAAAATTCCTGGATTATGTAAGCCTTGAAATTCTTATAAACTTAAAAAAATTTCACACTTTTTAAAAAGTTGCAAAAAGTATAAAATAATTTCTCTAATACCTTCAATAAAATTCCTCCAAATATTAGCATTTCACCATGTTTGCTTTAGTCTCTGTATATATATATATTATATGTAAATATGTATATATATATATATATATATAAATTTGTTCTGAACCATTTAAGAGTGGACACATGTCCCTTTACCCCTAAATTTTTCAGTTTGTTTTCCCTAAAAGCAAAAATGTTATCTTATATAACCACATAACAATAAAGAAATTAATTTTGACATAATACTATTATCTCATGTTACAGGCTTTGTTCAAATTTCACTAATGTTCTTATTAATTGTTCTTTATAAAAAAGAAAATGTATTTTTTGTGCAAAATCTAATCCAAGATTTGCCTTTAAATTTAATTGTTGTTCATCTTCAGTCTCCTTTGATCTGGGACCATGCCTGAGTTTTTCATGACCAACCGATTTTAATAACACAGGCCATTTATTATAACGTATTTTGCCCACTTTGTGATTTCCTGGTGTTTCCTTATGATTAGATGGATGTGTTTTTGAGAAGCAGTAGCACAGAAGTAAGTTTGTGTACTTAGTGCCTCTAATCAGGGTGGAAGCTTTATCTGTTTTCCCCATTACTGTCCCTCTTGATCTCTTGGTTACTTTGGCGTCTGACAGGTTTCTCCACTGTAAAGTCACTATTTTTACTTTGTATCTAAGAAGCATCATATGGAGGAGATTTTTTGAGACTGTGTAAATATCCTGTTTCTTATCAAACTTAACATCTTCCAGTTTCAACTTCCATTGAAGTTTCTTGCCCGAAACAATTACCGTCATGGTGGTTGCCAAATGTTGATCTTGCATTTACATTTTTCCTTCTACATATATTGGGATGACATTATTTATTCATTTATGCATTTGTTTCAGTGGGTTATAACTCTTTACTCTCATTTTTTATTTTGTTCCTCAGAATTATCCTAGGTTTGGCAAATGCGATCCCTTTGAAAGTGACCTCTACATCCTTTTCACATGTCCCCATCATTCTCTGAGTACCATTTTACCTTCTGGAATAGAAAGCTCCTCCAAATTCACCTTATACTTTCTCATTCCATGCCCTAGATTTAACCATTCCTCTAGGGAGTCCTAGTTCTTTTTAGAAGGAACCAAGGTCTAGTGGGGGTATCTATGTTTTTAGCTCCTCTCAGCATACATAACTAGAAAATATTTGTATAAATATTTCTTTATTTGCATACATATACCCACATCAATATCTATTTTAACTATCATCTATCTATCTATCATTTGTCTTTAAAACCATGACTTCATACTCAAACTTTTAATTCTAATAAAATATTTTATATCATTCCAGTAGTCTTTCTGAGTTGGAACTTGATTTTACTATACTTATAATCTAATAAATTAGCCGGTTACTGTTTCTTAGATGCAGGCAGAAGACACAGATTTCTGAGTCAGAGACAAAGGACATTTTACTCACAGCACAGCAAGCAGCACTATTTACATTGGTTCCCCCTTGAACACAAGTCCCTCAGGGATGATGCTAGGGGCCCGGATGGACCCTGGATTTGCATTAGACAGTGGATTAGTATTGCAGCTGAAGAACAGAGTTAGAAGAACTCACTGTCTTACAGCAAAGTAAGCAAACCTACTTTTCATCTTAGAGTGAGTCATGGCTTCATCCCTCAAGGCTGCTTGTAGATCCAACCCTGAGAAATGGTCTGATTAAAGAGTGATCAGGGCCTTACCTAGCAAGAACATGCAGGAAGGCCCAGGGCCCATAGTAGATTGTTTCTCCCAACTCTAGCCTCTTTCCATTTTTGCTATGCCCTTTTCCTGACTTCTGCTATGCTTAATTCATTCATATATTTATTCTCTCCTAGAATTCATATTACATAATTTCAGAATTACTAACTTATACTAGTGAAAAACAAACCTACTAACTACTATTTACAATTCTTTCTGCCTTTAGCCTGAAAGTATACATAGTCAAAATACTTTACTTAATAATTCATTGAGTTAGTTCTTTATTTCCCACTTTAGTGTGTTGTGTTATTAATTTCTTTTCTGTTTGTATTTCATCTTCCCTCTCTATTCTTGCTAATCTGTTTTTGAATATGTAAAAAGAACATGTTCCAAAACCCATAACTTTATGAAAAGGTACACCAAAAGAAGCATAACTCTTTTTACTCTACTCCTTTCTCTTTTCCCCATGCTTTCCACCTCATTTCAAACCATCTTGTAAAAGAAAAGTTTCTCATTATCATTTCTTCTTCCACTCTAGTTCACCAGCTCTTCACTGTCATTACCCTAAATTGCAGAATTTCTGAATTCGAAATGATTTCTAGATAATCAATCATATCTCCTACAAAAGGATTATACTCTCCTTAGCTGCTCACAACAGCATGAAAACTAAATAAAACAACACAAAATAACTTTCTTTTACTTAAGGAAATCAAATTAAATTAAGGCTCTTTTCTAATTCTTGCTATATTGAAAAGCTCTTGATAAGAATATATAAATGGTCCCAGTTTATTTACAATAAATTTGCAAATTAAGCATTTATTCTGCCTTTCCTGTATAAAATGCAAGTGAGGATAACCACATAGCTGAATGAGAAAAATTCTTCCTTATGAAACAATTCTAAAAAATGCAGAAAGAAACAATATGCAGTATTTTTGCTAATGAAATATACCTCTAGGCAACAGTCATCAATGGTTGTTAAAATCATTACATGAAAGACTGATAGGGAGCCTTATAATAGACGGATCAGATTGATCACAAATGAACTCACAGATCAATCTTCACATCACAGAAAGAGATAAAAACAACCAGACATTAGGTACCTTCTGGTGTGTTGCAATAAGAAGTACACATAACCACCTAGGAAGTATTTTTGCCAAAAGGATTAGGCGAACCTTGGAGATCTAACTACTTAATTCATAGGAAATTCATAAAGTAAAAAAGCATGTTTTAGATAGTGCCATGGGATTGCTATCCAGATTATGGGGGATTCCAATAAGCACGTGGCAAAAAGAAAGAGGGTGGGGGACCATTATAGGTTAACAGAAGTTTAAGAAACATATTAACCACCTGCAATGTGCAAACTTTGCATCATGATTTGAACAAACCAGTTGAAACAATACACTTGTGATATAGTTAGAGACATTAGAACACATCTAGACAAAATTTGATATTAAGAAATTGTTGTTTTTAGATGTGATAATAGTATTGTGGTTATATTTTTTGAAAAGTCCCTGCCCCTTAAAGATATACTCTCAAGTATTCACAGGTAAATTAATATTATATCTAGGAACTGAAGTACAATATTCCAGTGGTGGTGGTTGGGTAAAAATGAATGAAACTAGATTGACCACCTATTAATCATTCTGAAGTATTTCTACCTTTTTTATGTTGGAAGTTTTCCATAACAAAAACTGTTTCTAACATTCTAACTTTGGCTTTTCTCCATGATGACATTAGCAAACGTTAAATAGAAATTAGGACAGGTCATAATGTATTTTAACGTCTACAGCTACTAAATAGATATTTCTCTGCTAGACTTTATCATGTGAACAATGTTCTAGTATTTATGGAGACCAATTTCACTTTACCTCAGTCACCTCTTTATTTTTTTTTAAAAATTAATTAATTTATTTATTGCTGCGTTGGGTCTTCATTGCTGCACGTGGGCTTTCTCTAGCTGCGGCGAGCAGGGGCTATCTTCGTTGCGGTGCACGGGCTTCTCATTGCGGTGGCTTCTCTTGTTGCGGAGCACAGGATCTAGGTGCGTGGGCTTCAGTAGTTGTGGGATACGGGCTCAGTAGTTTTGGCACATGGGCTCAGTACTTGTGGCTCGCGGGCTCTAGAGCACAGGGTCAGTAGTTGTGGCACACAGGCTTAGTTGCTCCGCAGCATGTGGGATCTTCCCGGACCAGGGCTGGAACCTGTGTCCCCTGCACTGGCAGGTGGATTCTTAACCACTGCTCCACCAGGGAAGCCCACCTCTTCATTTTTATGACTTGACATATCAGAGGTATTCTTAGAGTCCTATAGCCTGAGTATAGAAAGAATATAGGGAAAACATATGTAGACTCAGGACTAACTTATGTTTTAAATGCAATTTTATACGTATCTGAAGTTAAAATTTCCCCAGATTAATTTTCTGAAGAAGTCAAAGTGTATGTACTCTAGAGTTAAATTCTTTTCATATTGCAAGTATTTAAAAACTCGGTGTAAAATATTTTAAAATATCAAATGTTGATTTAGGCTAAGTTTTTACAATGGCATTTTTACCAGAAGTTCCAGAAATAGTAGTAACCTGGTGAAAAAAAATATATATATATATGTATCTATATAGATGTGTGTGTGTATATATATATTTATACACACACATGATCTAATTTGGTATCTTTTACTTTAACTCAGCACCATCTCCTCACATCCCTCCAATAGGATGCCTTTCCTGGTATAATCATGGTACTAAATATGGAGGACTCGAAGTGCATATTCTTGCCTTGCTGTAGAAATGCAGGCCCCATGGCTTGAAAAGGCTATTCTTTTCAGTCCTCCCTAAGGGAGTCTGACAAACTTAAAAGCTCATATCTGTAATGAATGCCTCTTCTTGAAGACTCGTTTTGTCCTCTAATTCCAAGGGACTTCAGCCTCTTTAAGGGGGAATGTTAACGCCAAAGTTGAGCTGAGGCTACTTCTAGAAGCCTGATAGGAAGTGAGTTCTTAGTAAATAGAAACCGTTGCTAAACCTGCCTTCTCCAGACATCTCTGCGGCAGAGATTTTGACAGAATCCTAATTATTAGTTGCTTGAGCAGGTGAGTAGTGCTTTTGATGCCTATTAGCATCTTCCCACAGTTTGGTTTCAGATATGCAAAGTAGTTTCAAGGTCACAGCAGACTTAACTGAGGATAATAAGGGATGCTCATAATTAGATAAAAGGCTACTGACTTCATTGGGTGCAACCTTTGTTAATCAGCAGTTTCCTGTGTACAAATGGCTTGGAAATTGGACATTATTCAGGAAATTGCTAAAAAAAAAATGAAAGAATGGCTTCATATTTTAATGTCAAGTAGCTTAAACAATTCTCCTGGAGACATACAAAACCCAGAGGTCAATTCTGAATTACACAATTCAGTTATATGCTTCAGTGTCTAAAATCTATTCTACTAGAGGAGGTGGAGAGTTTAATCATGAAGTACCTAGGAAGACAGATTAAAACTTAATTTGAAAGAAAAACACCTGGTTACTGAAATGATTATATCTGCAAAAGAGAGCACACACTGTAACAGACATAAAGTCTTCAAATCCTAGATTGAGGATCTAATTCAGAGGCAAAATAGCCAATAACTATTGAGTGAAGACAAGGTTCTTGGAAATTCTGGAAAAGTTTGAGTCAGCATTTCCAAATTAAGCATGGTACACCTCAGGTAAATTCTGGACGATGGCAACTGAAGCTAAAGTTGCATTTTTCCAACTTTTCTTGTATTGCTCAATTATAAAGTGGAGATTTTCTCTGTGTCTAGACAGGCCCCACTTACTCATTTTAACATAGATGTACTTATTGCAAGAGAAATATATGAATTGTGACACACATTTTTAAACACAAAATATTTAAGAAAAGCAGAAAGAACTAGAGTGCCTGATTCAAGAACTAAGATGATTCTGTGGTGTAAACTATTAAAGAAGGGTTTCAGAAAGGACATCTTTCTTCTCTTTCCACTACCTGTGTTTAACTCCTATATAAAATAGTGGACATTTGGTTAGAATTACATCTGGTGTTAGGAGATAAATGGTAAGAGATATAAACCTGAGTTTGACTTGGGGTTTCTGTCCAGTGCCTGTTACATCTTCTTGTGGGAACTTCTTGCAGAATTCCTGGAGAAAGGATAGAGAGGCTGGTTAATTACCCCCAAACATGTGATTACCCTCAAATTAGTGGAAAAAAAAAAAAAAAAGAAGCAGATCCACAGATATAGAGAACAAACTAGTGGTTACCAGTGAGAAGAGGGAAGGGGAAGGGACAATATAGGGGTAGGGGATTAAGAGGTACAAACTACTGTGTATAAAATAAGCTACAAGGATATATATATATAGCCAATATTTTATAACTATAAATGGAGTATAACCTTTAAAAATTGTGAATCACTATATTGTACACCTGTAACTTATATAATAGTGTACATCAACCATATTTTAATAAATTTTTTTTAAAGGCAAAATGGGAAAAAGACTCGATGAGATAGAGAAAGTTCACACACTCAAATGTGACCCATTCCTGTCATCCCTAAATCTTCCGTTAGGACTCTTAATCTCACCAAAGACCTAGTGTGTATTAACGTCTTATGGAAAAATGTAAAAAGACTAAGATCTGTGTCTGGGCTGATATGAACAAAACAAGCCAAGATACATGAGTCAGGGAGTCTGGTGCAGAAGAGAGGGATAACTCCTAGATACTGTGGCTCATAAGAAAAGGGCTTTGAACTTCTAAAGGGGATCTGAAGATAACTGACTTTGAGAGCAAGAATAGGACTCCAGCTGCTTTCTAGGTTGCAGAAGCGTCTGCAGACATGAACATAACTTTCTGCTTTAAAGAAATTAAAATCTCCTCTAGTTGCTTGTAAGAGTTATGGGAGAAATGAAGAGCTGCAAATTCATCACTGAATCTTTTTTACCTTGTTTAATAACTTCTGGAAGAACCATGTGTAATCACAGGTCTCCCTTTTTTCCTTTCTCAGATTAATGTACTTAAAGGCAACCTTTTGTTCTAGTTCTGTGAAAAATGCCATTGGTAGTTTGATAGGGATTGCATTGAATCTGTAGATTGCTTTGGGTAGTATAGTCATTTTCACAATATTGATTCTTCCAATCCAAGAACATGGTATATCTCTCCATCTGTTTGTACCATCTTTAATTTCTTTCATCAGTGTCTTATAGTTTTCTGCATATAGGTCTTCTGTCTCCTTAGGAATGTTTATTCCTAGATATTATGTTCTTTTAGTTGCAGTGGTAAATGGGAGTGTTTCCTTAATTTCTCTTTCAGATTTTTCATCATTAGTGCATAGGAATGCAAGAGGTTCTGTGCATTAATTTTGTACCCTGCTACTTTACCAAATTCATTGATTAGCTCTAGTAGTTTTCCGGTAACATCTTTAGGATTCTCTGTGTATAGTATCATGTCATCTGCAAACAGTGACAGTTTTACTTCTTCTTTTCCAATTTGGATTCCTTTTATTTCTTTTTTTTGTCTCTGACTGCTGTGGCTAAAATGTCTAAAACTATGTTGAATAATAGTGGCGAGAGTGGGCAACCTTACCTTGTGGCAAAAATGGGAAGAAGACCTAAATAAACATTCCTCCAAAGAAGATATACAGATTGCCAACAAACGCATGAAAGAATGCTCAACATCACTAATCGTTAGAGAAACTAAAATCAAAACTACCATGAGGTAATTCCTCACACCTGTCAGAATGGCCATCATCAAAAAAATCTACAAACAATAAATGCTGGAGAGGGTGTGGAGAAAAGGGAATTAATTTCTTTCATCAGTGTCTTATAGTTTTCTGCATATAGGTCTTCTGTCTCCTTAGGAATGTTTATTCCTAGATATTATGAGCCACTATGGAGAACAGTATGGAGGTTCCTTAAAAAACTAAAAATAGGCGCTTCCCTGGTGGCGCAGTGGTTGAAAGTCCACCTGCCGATGCAGGAGACACGGGTTCGTGCCCTGGTCCGGGAAGATCCCACATGCCGTGGAGCGGCTGGGCCCGTGAGCCATGGCCGCTGAGCCTGTGCTTCCGGAGCCTGTGCTCCACAACGGGAGAGGCCACAACAGTGAGAGGCCCGCATACTGCAAAAAAAAAAAAAAACAAAAAAACAACTAAAAATAGAACTACCATATGAGTCTGTGCATTAATTTTGTACCCTGCTACTTTACCAAATTCATTGATTAGCCGTGGGTTGGCCTCTGTAAGAACATGAAGGCCACACAGGTGCCTGTGAACTTGAGAGTTTCATGAGTGTATAATTTAGGTAATAGATACCGATAAAGGGAAGAAGTGCTAGACTTTAAATGTCATGTGATATATTCCTGATATATCTTAAAAGCCTTATAGAAGGGGCTTCCCTGGTGGCGCAGTGGTTGAGAATC
>NC_041223.1:13606981-13609120 GCF_002837175.3 Physeter macrocephalus | reverse complement strand
AGGGTGGGAGGGAGACGCAAGAGGGAGGGGATATGGGGATATATGTATATGTATAGCTGATTCACTTTGTTATAAAGCAGAAACTAACACAACAATGTAAAGCAACTATACTCCAATAAAGATGTTAAAAAAAAAAAGCAACCTTTTGCCTTCAATGTGTTTATATATCCATTACAAGTGAGTGCAGTCTTTGCTCTTAAAATCGAATTGGTATAGATAAGATGGAACCTGAAAATAAAAACAAAATAAACATCACCATGGAAACATGCAACCCTTTTATTTTAGTTTAGTTTAGTTTGGTGTTGGTTTTACTTCCAAGAATCTCCTACAGGAGTATTGTTATGTCATTCCAATGTCAAGTTAAGTTTGCAATAGGGAACACTACAATGTTTAGCACCTAAAAGAACTTCTGAGGGTACAGAAATAAAAGAAAACCATAATAAGAATGTCTTTCTTTTAAATATAGAAAATACTGTTTCCTTCCAGTTGTTTTTTTAACCAGACGGCAGAATATATTAAGGAAATGGGCCAGCCTACCCATAGCCCTTCCTACAAAAATCTTCACCCACTCAGCTTTTGTGGTTTTAGAGGATAACTCCATGTCTAAGGCCTTGAGTTCAGCAGAACTCTTTATGTCAATCTTGAAGTTTTTCTCTCTAATTCACTATCATATTTTTGCTTTCAACACTTCTCAAACTCCAGATTATTCTGTGTAAAAAGCAAAGACAAATATTGCCATGGTATAAATCCTTCAATGTTCTATCTTTACCTGCCTTTATTCCGTCGCCTGTGATTTTCCTTGGCTTTATCTACTTGTTCTCTTCTCCCTATTTAGTAATAGTTCAACAGCTGAGAAAAATAATTCAACTCAATCGTTTCCTATTTAGTTTGTAAATTATACTACACTTATATGTTTATTTGCCAAGTCACTTTATACCTCAGACATTTTATACTTAAAAGCTTTTTTCTTCAGATATTCTGAAAAGCAGAATTTCTTTAATGTATTATTAGTTTAACTTTAGAAAATTATTATTTTCTGCTTTGTCAGAATCAGAGATATGTTTTTGAAATTAGAAATATTTTGTGCAGCCTGGGAGGGAGACCAGAGTCAGGGAATTGTGGATTGTTAAGCATGATGGACAGATGCTAGTGAACTTGGGGAGTGCAGGCAACCGTGATTTACAAACAGGCATTTTAGTTCTGACTAATTCAAGCTGACCTGACCAAAACTCAGAAGCAGTGCAATGTTTCCTTCTCTTCTCTTTTTCTTTGGGGGAGGGGAAAGTGGAGGGTGGAGAGAAATAAAGGTACGATTCATTTCCATATATGCTTTTTCATTTTTAACATTTACATATTTTGCAGAGCAAGAGAACACTTATAATCTAATCATCTCAATTGGGATTGAGGTCAGGTAGAACCAAAAGTGTTTTTATATTAGTAAGTCCTAAATACCCAATTAAGATGATAAGATGGCAGTTATGTACTATGAATTATAATCATTGCTCACAGAATTTTATTATAAAGTTCTACAAATAGGAACACATTGGAAATCTTGTAAGTTCCAAAAAGTAGTGACAGCTATTTCAGCATAGGTAACAGGAGACTGTCAGGTAATTAGAGAGATGGAGGACAGTTACCATGTTGAAAAGGGCACACTTTGAGGTGGACCAAAGGTGACTCGGTACAGAAGGAATCTATTTAATAAACTTAAGGATATGAAAAAAGCAAAAATTTACTCTAATTTGCAGTAATTCTGCATATATCTTAGAGGTAAATATTTTTTACTATTTAGCTCTAAGCAGAATGTAATTTGAGAAGTTCACAAATATGTGGAAGTTAAACAACAGGCTCTTGAATATGGATGGGTCAAAAAGAAATCACTAGAGAAATGAGTAAATACTCTGAGTTGAATGCAAACAAAAAGAAAACATACCAAAATTTATGCGATGTAGCAAAATCAGTGCTAGAGGGAAATTTGTAGAAGTAAATGCCTATGTCAAAAAGAAGAAAGATCTTGGGCTTCCCTGGTGGCGCAGTGGTTGAGAATCCACCTGCCGATGCAGGGAACACGGGTTCGTGCCCCGGTCTGGGAAGATGTCACATGCCCCGGAGCGGCTGGGCCCGTGAGCCATGGCCGCT
>NC_041223.1:13581846-13606920 GCF_002837175.3 Physeter macrocephalus | reverse complement strand
CCGTGAGCCATGGCCGCTGAGCCTGCGTGTCCGGAGCCTGTGCTCCGCAACGGGAGACGCCACAACAGTGAGAGGCCCGCGTACCACAACAGCAACAAAAAAAAAAAAAAAGAAGAAAGATCTCAAATCAATAACCTAAACTTCCACCTTAAGAAACTAAAAAAAGAGCAAATTAAACCCAAAGCAAGTAGAGGAAGGAAATAAAAAGCATTGCAACAGAAATAAATGAACTAGCCATCAATTTTTGTCCACCAAGCCTCTTTACTGTTACTTGAATACCCCTGCTACGTTCCTGCCTCAGGAAATTTATATTTTCTGCTTTATCCGCCTAGAACATTCTTCCTACAAAGACCTACATGACTTGCTTCCTGACCTCCTTTGGGTCTTTACTCAAGTGTCTCCATCTAATTGAGACCTCCCTGAGTTCCCATTTAAAATTGCAATCCACTTCCCTGGCATTTCTTTCCATTTTCTTTCTTATCTTTCTTCCTATTGCTCTCTCCATCCAGCATACCATATATTTCCATGTTTATTCTATTTGTTATTAACCCCTTCAAATAGAATGTAAAGTTTATAAAAGCTAGGTGCTGTATTTCCAGAACCGAAAACAATGAATTGTAAATATTCAACAAATCGTTGTTGAATGAATAAAGGAACATATACATAAAACTGAGCTATTCTGTAGAGAACATAAATGAACTAGAGCTAAATGTGCTGCACTACATGAATTTCTCCAACATAATGTTGAGTGAAAAAATAGTTGCCAAAAAATACACACAGTATAAAACCATTTATGGTTTATAAAAACATAGAAATAAACTTCAGAATCTATAAGAATCCCCTTTAATCATTAAAAATTCCATGGATAAGAGTAGGACTTCTCCATAGGAAAAGAGAAAGGAAGAATCAAAATCTAAAAATTCATCTGACTTTGAGCCCTGTCCTTTTTCATATTTCAGCAACATCTTCTCTCATCCCTCTACTTTCTCTGCACTTAGTTAATTCTATCATTCCATAATGTGCCATATCGTTTGGGCTTCACTTTAATTCCAATTATTGGAAATCCTCATCCTTATCCTTCAGTTATATCTCTATCAGAGTTGATGTGAATGGACATGAAAAAAAAATGGTCAGAATTATTTCTGATCTGAGGAACGAAGGAAAAGGCAGAGAATTCTCACCAAGGCAGTCCTGGGATTCAGAGGAGTGTAGTATGAAGCCAAGATTGGGTAGAAGCACAGCAGGACTGAACCCTGGACCACAGGCCCAAGGGCTATCTCTGTATTGGAGAAAGAGTGAAATCAAATCAGGAACAGACACGGAAGACCCAGATAATGACCCCAGCATAGTTCTACAATATCTAAAGTTTACCTTTATTGGATGGCAAGTGACTGATATGTGCACGATCCTTCGTTAAGGTCCAGGAGTATAGCAGATAGAGAAACTCATTTCATTTGTATTTTAGAGTGAATTATGGTCAATGAGTTACCTACCCGGGAACAATTATACCCTAAAACAAGTATTGTGCATTATAATTTACAGGTTTTTTATACATTATTATATAATAATTGATTTTCATAATAACTGCAAATTATTATCATCATCATTATTATTATTATTATACTAACAACAGTGACAAAACAAACTCATCGAGGCTCAGGGAACTGCCCAGGTTTACACGTTAGTGTATGTTAGAGCAATACCCAAGTCTTCTAGCTCCAAGCTCTTTCCACATTTGAAATCATCCTGCAAAGCTTTGTTTCCCACTAAGGGCATTTCAGGCATCACTTAGAAGGCAGTGGGGCGGCGGGAGTAATTTTGTAGCTATAGAGGGTCTTGGTGCTCTGAAATCAAATCAATTGATGGATATGTATTCACTTGTTCATCACTTTATTCACAACTGGAATCCCAAGACCTGTCTATGTATGTTTGTTTTCGAGTCCAGACATTCTGAGAACTGAGTAGAAGAAAGGAACCAAGAAGGTGACTAAGAAAGAGCAGTGAAAAATTTTTAACAAGAGGCAAACCTAGAGCGTGGCATCTCAAAAGCGGAGAGAGCCTTTCAAAGGACAGAAGTGGAGAAAGGTGTCAGTGATGCTGAGAGTCAAATAAAATGACAACAAAACGGTGTTCATTGGATCTGGTGACATGAAAGTAATTCTTGACCTTAGAGAAGAGCTTATATAAATGTTTTCAGGCAGAAGCCAAATTGCAATGGATTAAGGATTGTGTGGGATATATTATATTAGAGAGGGCACTAAAAGGTAGGGTACTGTTTCCACTGATTTTACTATTAACAGGAGAGGTTTATAGTGGCAGGTAGAGTATTCCATGCTACCCAAACACAGAGCTGGGTCAGCTTTGGCGAGCTTTTCATGTCTGGGTACAGAAAAAACGCTGTGAGATTTTTTTAATATGTTAAAAACTTTTCCATATAAAACTTACTTTTACTTAAATTTCAAATTTCTTTATTGTAAACATTTTAGGTAGCTAAGAATGATTTTATTGTAATTCTATTAAATTATTATTTTCGATACCTCTTTATTATAAAATATTTTGTAATTTAAGAACAAATTTTTCTAGATATAGCTTTATTAAAACATGATCATTTTCTCATTCTCAAATGTCAATAGATTTGAGATGTTCCTAAACAGAGAACATTTTTTTTTTTCTATGAACCTTTGTTTTTCTATGTCATCAAGAATCAGGGAACAGGAGCTCAAGACAATGTGAGAACAGACAGCATTTTATGAGATGAATTCCAAAGCAGCATAAAATAAAATTATCAGTGAGTAATGGAATAGAAGGAGAGAAATGTGGATCTGTATTAGCTGTTCACAGAGTCAGAAATCTAATCATCACAATTTAAGTGAAAGAAATCCAACTTAATGAGTCACTTAGTATCCCCTTGAGATTCCAGTACATAAATATTTAAAAGCAGGTAAATTCGGCATCTCTACATCAGTTTTTTCCTAGCCTGAAGTACTGGGAGAATCTAATACCGATTCTTTTCTTGCCTAAAGTATTGGAAGATGATAATGTAAGTCTATAAAACAACTCCATTTCCTGTACATCCTCCATGGTGGTTCATTGGCCTGTTGAGGAGCTTATAGCATCTTTTGAAGGTAAACTCTTAACAGACAGAGGTGGCTCCTTTACAATATCTAGCACATGCAAATCCCAGGAAAGTACACAGTAAATAGATTAACATGAAAACTTCTTAATAAGCTAGTCCTTATTTTCTATGCGGGCCCCTTTTCTTAAAATATTGTGTGATTTTTGAGATTATTTTAGAGCTGGTATATTTAATTTTACTCATAATGTACTACTAAATCTACATGGAACTAAATCTAGTTATGAGGAAATAAT
Organism: Physeter macrocephalus; assembly: GCF_002837175.3. Taxonomy (NCBI): domain Eukaryota; kingdom Metazoa; phylum Chordata; class Mammalia; order Artiodactyla; family Physeteridae; genus Physeter; species Physeter macrocephalus. Next base: position 13,603,551 of record NC_041223.1, on the reverse strand, counting down.
CTAAATTATTTACTTATAATATGCAACTAAATTATTAACTAAACTTGTTTGGAAAAGAATTCTAATGTTTTTCACTTGCAAATTTAGGTCTTTTGGTGGAAGACACATGGTTATGTTGGAAGAGGAAACTTCTACTGAGATACCACTAACAATGGGGTTTAGTGAACAGTGGGAATTGAGAAGAAGATTTGATTTTGCCAGGAAAGGAGACAGGTGAGAAGGAGAGAACACAGGAACTGATGAAACAAAGAACTTGAACAAGATCAAGAACTTAGGGGATGGGGATTAGCCTTTGCAAAGAGGGTCGTCTGCTTTTCTGAGAGAAGGAGGAAAAGGATAAGATGGGCTCACATACACTCAGTTTTAAGTAGGAGAGGGAAGAGTTGAGGCTGTTTACTGTAAGTAACCTTGAACTTCATAAAATCTCGATAAGTCACTGGTTAGGAGTACAGGGATAGTGGTAGAGTAGAGGAGTTTGAAAAAAAAAAAGGTTTGGAAGAGCTGTGTAGGTAAATCAACAGGCAGACTCCTACAGGAAATTTTTTCAGCAGTAGTACAAGTCCAGCTAAGCTTGCAAAATGCAGCCCAAACCATTCAGTATAGTGTTGTGACTTGAACTAATACCTCTTATAAATGTACCCAAAAGTAGAAACAGGAGGTCTAACCCAAGGTCAGGGATTACCATGTTGTTTGTAATAAAATGGACTCGGGCATAAACTTTCAGTGGCACTCAATTTATGTGAACAAGTTGCCGCAGGTACTTGGGCACGTGTGGAATGAGTGAATGAACAAATGAAGGAATAAATATATGTATTGTACGCGGGTTCGTGCCCCGGTCTGGGAAGATCCCACGTGCCGCGGAGCGGCTGGGCCCGTGAGCCACGGCCGCTGAGCCTGCGCGTCCGGAGCCTGTGCTCCGCAACGGGAGAGGTCACAGCACTGAGAGGCCCGCGTACCGCCAAAAAAAAAAAAAATATGTATTGTATATGTTGCTTTCTCTCTCGGAGTTCATTTTCAAGATGACTACAATAGTCTGTTGCTTTGGGCTTTTTGTTGAGAATGGCTGCATAGAAAGATGTGTCAACATTTTGCAGAACTGGTGGCCAGCTAGAAAAAAATAGTCACTATTTCTTAATGGGAGAATTCTAGAAACAAGTATGTGTGGTTGTAATTTTTGGAAATTACTAAAAACTTTGTTGCAGTTTGAACTTCTCTCCTCTGGACTCAATTTTCTCATCTAGGAATAATAGTGATCACTTGTACTGTTTCCAGGCACTATTCTAAGAATTTTACATATAGTATTTCATTTAATTTTTATGATAACACTAAAAGGTAGGTGCTATATTCACCTCCATTTTATAGGTAAGAAAACTAAAGAATAGAGTAGTTAGGAAACTCAGATTCACATCTCGGGAAAATGAAGAAGCTGTGGTTCAAACCCAGATTGTCTGACTTTCAAGCCTGCACACCTAGGAACTATGCTAAATATACATTTACATCCTTAAAATAATTAATTTGGAATTCCGAAATTTAAAAAGTCATCGGAGGACAAAACTATAGATGGTCACCAGAAAGGATTTATAAGGAAACCATCAATATCTGCCAAATTCAGAAAGGGTAAAGGGACATGAAGTATCAAGGGGATAATAGAAAAAGAAAGAAATTTTAATGGCTATAGAGGCAACATAAGTCATGACTCCTTGTGAGGAATCTTTCCCCTTGCTTTTGAAATCTGGAATGCACAGAGCTCAGGCATATGAGAGGATGTGCCAAGGTCTCCTCAAATTCATGGCATAAATTTCACGCAAGATTTGTACCATCATTTTCCCCCCAGGCAGTGATTTGAGTATTATGATGACATGGAAAAATGATCTTTCTTATTAGAACGTAAAGCTAGTAAAGTTTTAAGCTAAAACTTGGGATTAAAATTTTTTTCACCCTTTCCATGATCGTATGCTGTGTTCTTAACCCTTCCAAGGATGAGTATTTACTCTCTTCTACCGTGAAAAGTATACGATTGAAAAATTTGAAAAGTGCTCTTTGAAGGCAATGAGTATGTGTAGCAAATTTATCTGGACATTAAAGATAAAAGAATGCTCTCTTTAGGAAGAAATTTTGGGAGCCACAGAGAATTTCAAAGTACACAGAGGCTGCCGTTTCCTTATCTCTGCTTCTTGGTGGTCAGAATGATCCGCGAATTAGAAGGACTTCAGTGTGCATTACAGGGAAGGGAGTGTCCAGTCCAGATCATTGGAATAATTAATTTGCCATCCCTACTCTGTACTGAGAATACAAATGCAGAAAGAGAGGCTGAGACGTAATTGCTGACACATATGCTGTGTGTATTGAGAACCAGAAAATCTGCAGCTGCCACCCAGACTTCTCCATTGTGTGAATTGACAATGAGCCACAAAAGGGACACGAGGTGAATGCAGGGTGTATGCCGCAAGCCATTTTAATGAAATATCTGGGGGACAATTTAATATGTAATATCAGCTGGCAAAAGAGACCAGCTGTCTGTTTAGAAGGATGACTCAAGCTAAAAACTCTAGCTCCTATTTTATAATGAAAGATTGCCAATATATAAACCTTCATTTGTGGGGGAAAAAAAGTGCTGGGTTTGAAAGTGTAAATGGGTATGCATTGCAAACTTCCAAAGACACGGAGGAACAGTTTTTCTGAATCTAGCCCAAGTCAAAACTTATTTGGAAATCTGGTACACAGAAGCTTTCTTAGGTGACTTGTCTTTATTCCTAAATCTTTTTATATTGCATGGAACCTCAGGGACAGAAATCTAAATTTTTCTCATGTAGGCAACTAACAATCCCTCCTGTTCTAGCCTCCGTTGAATCTCACTGTTAGTTTGGATCCAGTTCCTGAGCTTTCTCAGGTTTTGCAGTGCAAATCAACTTATTTCTGGGTGACATGTGCTATCAGCTGAGCTTTGAGCTTTCTGCAGCCTGCAACCAAGTGTCCATCTACTTTTAAGTTTCCAGAATCGTGTCACTATCATCCCCCTCCTGTACTCTTGTGGGTAAAAACCCTTATAAACACGTGTGTCCATTCAATCCACCAACGTTAACCGGAAGTTCTGCTAACTTTTAATGGAAAGTATTCGAACAAAGGAATCTGTTTTTAATATTGAAATTCTGAGCATTTTGGCAATAATTTTGGCCAATAATAAAGGGGGGAACTTGAGGGCTCAGGATCTTCTCGGAGTTCATCAAACTCCACTGCATCTATGTATAAGTAAAAAGCACCCTGTTTTTTATGAACTTCAGGTTCTGTGGGATTTGAGTTTTATAAGTTGCCTCTACTTTCATGTTAAGATTTTTCAACTCCTTTGCAAATTCATTTGTCTCTGAATGTTGCCTCTGTGACTTTTTCCTTTTGAGGTTTGCTACAGTACTTTTTAATACTACTGAATACTGTAATGGTTATAGCTTTAAGCAGTGATCTCTTAAAGGGAAATACATCTTTCCCCAGCTCCTTTCTATATCTTTGTTTACTGACATTTGTTTCATCAGTCTTGAGTTAAGCCACACTTTTAATACATCTACCTTTTAATACACCAACCTTCTCCTGGGACTCTTCTTAGTTCTAAAGTAATCAGTATAACTACCCTACCTTAACCTATGCTAGCAGAAATAGAAGAACTCACAATCCCCCAAAATATCCCTGATAGAATTGAACGGTCCCTACAGCTATTGCCATTTCTAAATCAAGTGTGCTCAAAAATGGCCATGGTAGCTGAGATTCTTTCATTTCGGTTCCCATCTCCCCAAAGGAATTTGCACCTCCCTCCCTTTGGTGTTGCTCTCACTGGTCAGGATGCCTCCATTCCTCTCCTTGTTAGTCTCATGTTATATCTCCTCCAGCCTTTTGTTTAGGCAGAACTGTAAGTTTCCTTCCCCCCTCCCTCCCTCTCTCCCTCTCTCTCTCCCTCCCTCCCTCCCTTCCTTCCTTCCTTCCTTTTCTTCCTCTCTCCCTCACTTTCTCTATTCTTTTCTTTCTATTAAAGTGATAGTGAACATATTGCACACACATTTTGTACCTCCCTTTTTCCATCAAAGCATTCCCTTAGCCCTCCACTGAGAATACTATTTTAATGACTGGTGTTTTACCATTTAAACTTTACACAATTCTTTTACTTTACACACTCCTTTCCCCCCACTTTAAATCCGTATACATTTGCTCCCTCATTGCTCCCTCCTGCCTCTCTCTGAAAATGATGCTTCTTCCCTCTTTCTCTTCAAGTAGAAACTTTCACTCTTAATTCCATAGTCTCCAAACTTCTTCACTGCATAGACTTAATCCCCTTTATCTGTCTACTCTTGGATCTCTCAATCTCTGCAACACCTGACCCTTTGTCTAATAATCTTGGGTGTCTTCCCATAGATTAAAAAACAACTCAAAAACTTGCTTTGACTTTGCTGTCCCCTCAAAGTGTTGCTCTGTCTTTTTCTCATCACCTCCACTTCACTGATCTCATTTTATGATCACCCCAACTACTCTTTAACCTCTTTAAATCAAACTTTTGTCTCCACTCAATTTAAACTGCACTCAAAGGCACCCAGAAACTTCCTAGTTGGCCCAGGAGCCTACACTGACCCCCAGTGGCTTTTTAACAGCTCTCCTTTTCCTCAATAACCTTCAAAATATTGTGGTACTTTGCCCTTTGGGATCATTTTCCTAGCTCTCTGGCCACTCCCTCACTGCCTTTATTTATCTCTTCTTCTCTAGTGGGGACCATTTTTAACTTCTACTCCATTCTATTTATACTTGTTTTTTTTTTTTTCTGTAGCAACCAAGTAACATATCATGGAAATTCTGGGACTTGAATTCTAGTCTTCCCATCTGGGAAGTGCTCTGTTTACTATTACCTCCTACTTGTTACCAATAATTGTTGGAATGACAAGTAAAATCTGTATGAGTTGACTGGTACATATCTGTAATTAAATACCTTCCAATTTCATTAAATGTAAATTTAATTAAAAGAGGAGAGAAAGAGCAAGAGAGCCAGCGAGAGTGCCTTAAGGCTGGCAAATATAACTAAAAAAAGAAAAATTCTGACTCAAAGAGATTATTCAATGCAAAATTTTAAATGTGTGGGGGAAATAAGCACATTAATAAGAACTACCAAAAAATCCGTTAGTAAATAAATTCCAAGATATGCTTGTTTTTGTAATATGCAAATGAAATAATTAGTGGTTCCCTTAATAATTTATAGATTTGCAAAAGTCTACCCTAAGAAAAAGTGGGAGAGAAGATTAATTTAAAATAAAATAAGTAGTTTAGAGTCAAGTAAAAATTGTGAAATAAACTAGATCTCTCTTAGGCTTGCTCCAGCAGGCAAAACAGGCTTTAATTCAATACCTAGTTGAATCTGTATTACGAAGTAGGTAGAGTGCATGGCAACTAGGTCATAGGGAAAATCTGCCTCACCATCCCCTGAGGCAGAGTTTGCTGTTCTCACATGACATTGTTACCCTTTGGAGCAAAGATTAGCATCACTGTTATACCAAAATTACATGGCATCCTATAAAGGGATCCTTTAGCCACATCTGTCATGAAAACTATTCACTCTATTTTTTCTGCCTCTCCTCATTTGAAGTCCTGTACCTAAACAGGTATCTCAGATCCTAGAGGGGACCTCTCACATTCATTAATTAATTGACTCATTCACCAAACACTTGCAATGCTTCATATGTACCAGATGCTAGACTATGCTATAATAGAAAGATGAAGAGCTGTCTAATAGATGGAAGTCTAAACAAGTGATTCAAACATCTTATTTTTTATTTTTATTTTTTTTGCGGTACGCGGGCCTCTCACTGTCGGCCCAGCCGCTCCGCGGCATGTGGGATCCTCCCGGACCGGGGCACGAACCCGCGTCCTCTGTATCGGCAGGCGGACTCTCAACCACTGCGCCACCAGGGAAGCCCGGTGGAAATGTTTTAAAACTAGATTGTGGCAATGATCGTACAACTATAAATGTACTACAATCATTAATCTATACAGTACACTTACATTAGGTGACTTTTAAGGCATATAAATTATACCTCAATAAATCTGTTTTTTAAAACATATCCCAATATTTTCACCAAAAGTTTCGTATTTCAGTTAAATGTGTTTGTTGTTATTGTTAAAATAATAAAGCCTAACGGTCTAGATAAAATAGGCTTAAGACACTTTGAAAATTTGTCTTAGGCATGAAAAAGCTATACGTGCAAAAGAAAAATCTCATATTGCAAAAGTGAATGATGCAGAATAGAATGAAAGAAAGAGCACCCAAATGTATATGGGACAAAACGTAAAAGAAGACTTCAGTTTAGGTGACTACCTTCTGGAAATCTGTAAAGATATTTTGAAACCTTCCCAAATGGACAGATGGCCTAAAACCTAGGTCCAAAAACAGAGCCATTTATTTAATTCTTTATTCTTTATTTAATTATTTAATCATTTTTCTTTATTTCCTTATTTAACTATTTAGCTATGCATCAGGCAGTGTTCAGCAATTTCCAACATTTGTACCCTATTAATTCACTGCTTTATGAGACATTAAAAATCTCCACTGTGCAAATGAGAAAACCGAGTCTCAGAGAGGCTCAGTCACCTCCCCAGAAGATAGTAACCGCAAAGCAGAGCCTCATGGCAAATCCAGCATAATTCCAGAGCCAAAACCCAAACTGTTAACCTTTACAGTGTACTATTTCATTCAGTCACCATGACGATCCTGGAATTCCAGTGCCCAGAAAAGCAAAAAGCCCTTAGAAAGTAACCAATATATATTTGTCAAATGAATTTGTCTTCATACATATGAAGGTAATTATACTGTGTTCTTACAATCTTGTAGAAATAGGCTAAAACCATTAACCGTAATTTTTGTTTTAAAGATATATGGTTCTTCCACTCTCAGTTATTAATACTAATGGGAGTATTTTATAGTGTGGGTCCTCCAGAAGTCATTCTGTTTTGTTGTTTTTAGCTAAAGCAACGTTCCAAAATTTAGGTCCTCACTAACTGGTACTCACTTATTTATTTAAATTTATTTATTTGGGGCTGCGTTGGGTCTTCATGGCGGTACGCGGGCTTCTCCTTGCAGTGGCTTCTCTTGTTGCGCAGCACGGGCTCTAGGCATGTGGGCTTCAGTAGTTGTGGCACGTGGGCTCAGTGGTTGTGGCTCGTGGGCTTAGTTGCTCCGCAGTATGTGGGATCCTCCCTGACCAGGGCTCGTACCCTTGCCCCCTGCATTGGCAGGCAGATTCTTAACTACCATGCCACCAGGGAAGTCCCCTGTCACTGGTTTCTTATTACCAAGGAATTGATCTCTGGTTGTCAACTTTATTTTTCATGGCATAGAGAATTTCCCTAGAGGATATGTCTTAATATCTTGTCAACTCCAACTGGGTTACTTCTGAACATGGCTGGTTATAACTCAAAATGAAGCTAGCCTATGGAGTACAGAACCAACATAGGTGTAACCACAAGTCAAAATGTCAGGTGTTAAGGAACTCAGATAGCATATGCTGTGTGTCTGACCCAGTTTATTGTTGTTGTTTGTTTGAGTTTTTCTGTTTTTTGTTAGGGGATAAGAGGAAGCTTTGATTAAAGCTCTTAAATTGTGAGCTAGTTCTGGATGACAAAAAAATATGGCAAAACAGGAGTAGATGTTCAGAAATGAGCTGGAAATACCTGCTTGGGGTATGTTGTAGAGGATGTTGAATGGCATGGTAGAGAATTCTGAGTTATTTCTACATGTGTAATAAAGATACAAGTCAGAAGTTATTGTGTAAAACGTAGCAGTAATTATTGTTTATTTTTACATAGAGAAGTATTTTACTCCAAAGAACATGGAATCAAATTATTTAGAAAAATGAAATCTCAGAATTAATATTGAAGACATAACAATAAACACAGAGTTTTGATTTTCAAAAGATTTATCTATTGCAAAATTAATTCGCCAACTTATTTCTACATACATATTCCACAGCCACACTGTTTTCCTCTATCCAGAGTTTGTGGATAAAGTTTGGGTACCTAGAACATGCATAGCTTCAGTTGTCATATGCAATGGAACATCTCAGAATTTCATTTTTATGCAGAATTCACATGGAGTTGCATAAAAAATTCTGTCTCTGTGCATTTTCAATGTATTATTCTTGTCAATTCAAGAGTGTTTTTATTCTCCAGGTTTAGGTATGAATTCATTTTTCCAGAGTTCATTTATCTTGATTTCTCTATCTAGTCTCATCTAAGTAGAGTTCTCTGCATTGCCCTAACGATTGTAGGATATCATTCTCCAAGTGTATGAAGTGTGAGTCATTCTACTGCTAAGCTTTCTTCAGCTTTCTGGTAAATTCCCAGACACACTTAGCACACCAATTAATTGCTCTGTGTTCCAATATCTTTTGTAATTTATGAAGACTGAACCAACTTTAGCATACTATTAAAATAATGACCTTTATAAAATCATGATTGTAGTTATGATTTCTAGTATCTATGACTATTATAGTCTCATTGGCCTTTGCCAGAACACTCTGGCTCATTGCTAAGAGTTTCTTCCAACTGCCAAGAGCTTATTAATACATTAATATATTGACAAACTTAAAACAACTTATTAAGCACTTACTTTCTTCCAAGCCTTTGGCTAGAGCAAAGAGAATTCAAAAACAAATAAGATACAAACATTTACCTCAGAAAGGATAAAATATAGTAAGACAAAAGGTCTTTTCTTAAATAATTATGTGAGCTAAACAGAAATCACCACTTGATTTTTTTTCTTCTTTGCTGTAGACTTAGGAAATTATTCGTTGTTTATTTTCTATGGAGAAATACTATAAGAAAAGAGGCCATTGTCTGAATTCATTAGTCCTGTTGATCTAAGTAATATATATATAAAAGAGTGAATTACAACTAGAATTTAGAATTTTAGAATTTCAAAATGACTTTTGCATGAATTATCTCATTTGTTCTTTACAAACCCTATAAGTTAAAGCAAAAGCAAACCCACAGGTCTTTTCCTACCTACTTTACTAGTGAGACAAAAGTACTCACAGGGGCCAATGTTACTTGTTTGAAGATATGCAAGTATAAGCCCCCAAGACCTTTTATTTCTTTTTTTTTTTTTTTTTTGCTGTACGCGGGCCTCTCACTGCTGCGGCCTCTCCAGTTGCGGAGCACAGGCTCCGGACGCGCAGGCTCAGCGGCCACGGCTCACGGGCCCAGCCGCTCCGCGGCATGTGGGATCCTCCCGGACCGGGGCACGAACCCGCGTCCCCTGCATCGGCAGGTGGACTCTCAACCACTGCGCCACCAGGGAAGCCCCTTTTATTTCTGATTGAGGTTTTTGTTCCAAGAGATTATATAGGAGTTGGTAGTTATACATGACAGACCTTTAATAAATATATGTTGAATGAATAATATACTTTTGATACTTAATGCCACATGTGATCCAAATCCAATATGCTAACGTGAGATCTGCCTAGTTAAAAGGTTTTTCATCCACGACTCATAAAAGTAAGTCAAATCAGGTGCAATAAAGTGTCAGGGTTTCAGTGGAAAAATCTTTAAATTGTACTGTAAATCCAGATTAAATTAATGTCTCATTAGAAAATCATATTAGATTCATCTCACAATTAAAAAAATGCATAAATATTTATGGAAAGTGCTCATAAAAGATATCTTACAACAGAATCTTGCCATACCATTGTTTCTTCTTTTTCCTTTGTAATTTATAATGAGAGGAACTTTCGTATCATAATGCTAGGTTTTAGAAAATTGGAAATATATTTCCAGTATTTATACACTGTCCACAATGTATAAAATATCATCTGGCTCTGTAGTCAATCTCCTGGGATTTTTATTTAGCATAGCTTCTGCATCTGTTAATTCACAGTCGGTGACTCAGAATCCTTTCTCCTTCTACCAAATATCAATTACCAAGTCCTGTTTATTTCCCAGTCCTGTCAGCTCTTCTCCTATTAAACTGAAGAATCTGAGAAGCTGCGGAAGGAATTACAATTAATGCCTTAGAGGAACTGTGTTAAGATGAATGAAATTACAGACTATGAAGTACTTTGAACTTTCACAAGAAAGGTGCTACAATAAATTTAGTCTTAAAGTGGCATCGTTTTACACTTTGTCAGAAATTAGAATGTGGTATAAAATCTTCCCATGAAATCCAGCCAATTGCCCCTAAAAGAATGAGTATCACGTTCATTTCTTATGACTGGGATATATCCATATACTGAGGTTTAACAACTCAGAATCTTCACTTGGTCACAAAATGTAATAGCCTGTGTCATAATAGGGACTTTATAAGTGTATGTGATGGATGGAGTATTATGTATTCAAAAACATTGTGCCCACGGCTAAGGTTGGTTATTGGGCAATGACCCATTATGCTTCCCCTCTACAACCAGGGGAAGCGTAGAGAACTGCAGTATGTAGATAAAGATATAGAAGGTGACCACTTCTTCTATCAGTCAACCCTGGCCATTTAAGGGACACTCCTTTAGTATTGGAGAGTTCTAAATCTTCTTTTTTGGCACAGAAACGTTTGTAGAGAATTTTCAAGTCTAATGATTCACTTCTATCTCTCAAAACACCCAAGACCCTCAGTTTGTCATTGTTTCTAGGCCTTGTAATCCCTAAAATGACCATCCACTTATAAAGTGGTATTTTTCTCCATTTATTTAGAAAGAAAAATTCTCTGGGATAATTTACCAAAAGCTTCACATCCTCAAAAGGGCAACCTATTAATGACATATTTGGCAAAAACCAATTAATGCAAGGAAGGTGCATAATTTCAAGTAAGCACATTACATCGATAATATAATAGTTTAAATGATGGGTCTCAAAAGATCACTTGAGTACACCAAAGCAGGACCAGTGAGACAGTCCCAAACCATATTAACTCTTCTGAGAACTGCTTTCTCTCTATCTCTGTCTAGAGATTGTCCTGCTCCAAACACCAATGCATGGTAAAGAGTATCTTTAAAACAAGCTGATGTGATGAGAGGCATGCTTTTACATTACTGCATTTGGTTGCCCCCAAAGTCTGCAACAAACCTAGGAGTTTTTACCACCACATCCTTTTTTCTCAACGTGAATTTCACATGAAACTTCCGTCCAAACCCACTGGACATAGTTTAATTCGTTTTCTCTCAAAATTCTTACTTCACCTTCAATTTTATTATTACCGTCTCTTTCCCACTAGCATTTTTTTCCACTGCTCAGACTCCACTCTACATTCAAATGTTGGAATTCCATTTATTACATTAGTCTCAAAGAGGATTTCTCTGCTTGCTAGCATGTTACAATGGGTACTTTAGTCGTTCCTTCTTCTATAGAGTCATAGTGCTTTGAACCTACATTTTTTTAGCTCTTAGGTTTCCATACTTTGATTATTTATATACATATGTTTTCTTCTTAGACTATGAGTTCCTCGGGTGCAGGAACTGGGTCTGAAATGTACCGTGCCGCTGTGAATCAACATTTCCTTCTATATTTAAAAGTCCTTTGAGACAAAAGGTATTCACAGTGCTAATTGGACAGTTTCTACCATAAGACTCTACTGCAGGGAAGACAAGTATACCCAATTTGTATTCAATTTATCATTGATATTGTTAGAAAGCTCTTGTATTATGAAACAACTGTTTGGTGGCTTAATTATAGACATTTCACTTTCTATAATATAACTTTTCTAGGCTTTCCTCAAGATTTTCTAACAAAATTTCCATATCTGAAATAATGTCTTCCTTTATATATCTCCATTTAAATTTTTTTCTTTGTACATTAATACAAAACACTTAATAGCTGGCCACAGTTACAAACTCAGAGTCTGTTAGAATTTTAATAATATTTTTGTCGTGATGGTCAGACTATTCTGCTTTTAGGTGACTAATTTTGTTTATTCTTTTTTGACTTTTCACTGTTGCAAGGAAAGTTCTTATCAAATTCATTATGTATCTGCTGAAAATGCCTCTAATATTACCCAGTTTATTACTTAAAAAAATTTTTTTACAACAAATAGCTTTACATTTTGCTCTGCTACAGCAAACTGTGATTGTCGTTCATGTGAAATCTGTGATGTATCTTCTTCCAGTTTCTGTTTCCTTCTCTGTCCCTGTCTCTCTGTCTCTCTCTCTAGCTGTTCCAGACATAGGGCTAGCTTCTGCAACTCTTGATTTTACACCAGTAGCATGTCTTTATTTTAAATTTAAAAATATGCCTATACTTATTTTCTAACTAGAAAAATAATTTAATTATATTATAACTAAAATGTTAATAAGTATTCCCATTATATTACCAATTAAATAGATATCACTGTAACTTGTGCTGTCTGAATTAAAACCTCAAATAAACACATTACAGTGTTATATCAACGCATAGAAAACATCACTGGAATGGAGTCAGTCTGTTGTTTCTGACTGGATGGATGATGTGTTTATTTGTAATACTAGGAGAAATGCTTACCTCTTTCCTACACACACTTCCATGCAATAGTATCTATGTGATGCAACAAAGAAAGTAAAATGTAATTCTACCAAAACAACACAGTTGTATTTAACAGAAAAACCCTTTACACTCCTTCAGATTTTAAACTTAAAAGCAAATTAGTTAAAATTAAATAAAATTTAAAACTCAGTTCCTCTGTCACACTGGCCACATTTTCAAGTGTTCAATAGCCTCAGGTGGCAAGTGGCTCCCCACCTGAACAGTGCAGATCTAGACGGTACATTTCCCAAGATTGTGGATCAATTTAATATTTCTCTTGCCCACAGTTCCCAGTGTATAAACAATTATGGATTAAATTTGATATCCTAATATCATATATGATGTTGCCATATATGATTGCCTAATGCTATGTATGATTAAGGTTGAGGTAAATGCATGTTTACAAATGCTACAAGTCCATAAAGAAAACTTCACAAAAGAATTGAGACTTTACCTGGCATTAAATATTTAAAAGTAGACGTGAACAGAGAAAGGGCATTCTAAGCAGCTGAGTAACAAGCCAAAACAAAGCACAGATGGGAGATTGTGCAGTGAAAGAATGAATGTAAGAAAAATCCGGAGAGTTAGACTGAAGTCAGAAGCAGAAAGTCTTCACGGCCCAGAGTGGACTTTACCCAAGAAGTAATGTGGAGCCTCTGAAAACTGTAAACAGTAAAGTTATTACGAAAGACGTATTTTAAGAAGATTCATCTGGCAATGGAGTGGACAGTGTTTGGATGAAGACAAATTAGAAACGTATCACTGTAATTAAATTCTGGTGAAAAGGATCTGAATTATGGCAGTTGGCAAAATCTACATGGAGCAGAATTTGGCAGTAACTTATTCTTTTGTTCTTCATACATTCTTGAATAGACCGTGCAATTACAAAGGAATTGGTAGGTATATGAACTAAGCAAAAATGATTGAGATAGGAGAACCAGTATCTAAATATATGCATCCCAGAAAAGTAAACATTACCATTAACTACTAAAGAAGAATATGTAATTCTGCCAACCATTCAGTGTACAACATTTTTTATTCTTAATAATACCACGAGACTAAACAAATAAAATATGGCAACTAATTTTCCTAATTAATGTATCTGATTTAAAAAACTTTAACTGTACTTTCCTCTCTTCTATAATGATTTCCATAAATATTTAAAGATCCAAGTGAAAAGATTGCATTCAATTCAAAAGTGAATTCAATTTAAAATATTGAAAAAATACAGACATGTAAGTTATTTTACATCTGAAGTAAAATATTATATAGTATTATAAATGGAGAAATATAAAGCAATATACATATGTGTAAAAAATTGTACATAATACATGCGTAAAAATTCTCTATGTATGGACTAATAGGAAGCTGCACCCAAATGCCAACACCCATTGTGTTTAAATATGTTGGAACCAGAAGGATTTTTTTTCATCTTTTTCTTTTTTTCCAAAATGTCTATAATGACGGTGGTTATATTTTGTAACCAAATGTAAATACATACATTTAAAAAGAAAGTTCTAAATAATTCTTCTAAGTTCACTTTGCTCTTGCTTCATCTGGGATCAGTTTAAATCAACTTGTCTACTAAATGTCGATTGTCTCACAGATCTAAGTGCTTAACATGGAATTCAAAAATTGAAGAACAAGGTTCTAATATATCAACTGAGGTTTTACGTGGCATTTATTTGTATTTAGATAAGTAATTGGCAAATGAGAGGAGCACAGAAAAGAATACACTGAATTACTTAGATGAAGCAATAACATACATAAAAATTGTCAAAAGAATAACACAGGAAACTGGTTTCATTAAACCCATGCTTTATACGTTGAATGAAACACCACTTGTTCTGATGGTAATGAATGTTGTATTTACATCTCAATAGTTTGAAGTACAAATATCCAATGCATTGTACAGTTTTTAAGGACTCATTCATATTCTTTAAAGTACTTCCTTCGTAAGGCGTAAATTATGTAATAGTAGAACACATTTGTGTTTGCTACAAAAATTCAACGCAACAATTTAATAATCTTCAAAAGATATTTATCTACTCGAGTGAATTAACTAAGCACTCAATGGAAATTGCTTTAGTTCTCCACAGCGATTTACCCATGTGGTGTGTTCTCTGTGCAGATTTCACAAATGCTTCTGGGAGATGCAGACTGCACTCTTGAAGCACTGAATGAAGATTCTGTTGTACTGATGGAAATTTACAGATGAAGACTCCATAAAAGTAATAAACAAGGGAAAATAAAATACTGAAATGCCTTGATTATATGCCTCTTTTAGTCACAGTTGTATATTTTCCTTGGGGAATAACTCTTGAAAGAATGTGAGGGCCAAACTGAAATTTAAAAGTATATGACTAAACACACAAGCAAAGTCAAAAGACAGATGACAGACTTCAAGAATTAATTAGTAGTGTACGTTATAATAAAGGTCTATATCCCTAATACATAAATAACCCTTAAAATATGAGAAAAAGCATAAAAACAATGCAATGTTCATCGAAATCTTAGCAGGAATTTTTAATGGAAAATATCAATATGATTATATATATATATATATATTTCTTTCTTTCCTGTGAAAGTCCAGGAAATAGCCAAAACTGTCCTGAAAAAAAATAAAGTTGGAAAACTCACACTGTCATAAATCGACATTTATAATAAATTAACAATATTAAAACAGGTTAGTATTGGTGAAAAGCTATAGACTAATGGAACAAAATAGTCTAGAAAGAGACCCACACATATACGAACGCTTGATTTTAGTCAAAAGTGGAGTTACTAAGCAATAGGGAAAGGATAGTGTTTTTCAATAAATAGTGCTGTTTTAAATGTAAATTGAATAGGAAAGAACCTTGACCTCTAGATCATAATTTACATAAAAATCAATTCCATATGTAAAAGAGAAAATAATAAATCTTCTGAAAAATATTATAAAAGAATATATATATGATCCTGGGTTAGCAGACATTTCTTAATTAAAACACAAAAACCATAAAATAAGAGATGGATAAATTAAAATTCATTAAAATTAAGTATTTCTGTTCACCAAGTGATAACATTAAGGAAGTGAAAAATTAATCTGTAGTCTGGGAATAGATATCTGCAATTCATATATTAACAAAGGACTGATTTATATATATAAGAACACTTACAAGTCAATAAGAAAGAAGTGTAAAATTCTACAGGACAATAGAATAGCTGGATAGACCAAAAAAAAAAAAAAAATAAGGGAAATGTGCTTGCACTTATTTGTCAGGAGGTAAATGAAAATTAAAATCAATTTAACTAGAGTGGCTAAAACTATCAATAAAATGACTGATAATAACAATTGTAAAATGCTGGAACCCTCATACCTGGCTCGTGGGAGTATAAATTTGTACAACCACTTTAAAAAAGTGCTTACTCATATCTACCAAATCTGAATATATGCAGGAGTATATATCCTATGACCCAGCAAATCTACAGTCCACTCCTAGATAAATAACCAGTAGAAATGCATATACACATTAAAAGATATGGACAAGAATGTTTGCACAGCCCCAAACTGAAAAAAAAGACCAAATATCTATAAGCAGTAGAATGGATAAATAAACTGTGGTATGTTCATTCAATAGAAAACTATACAACAATGACAATGGAAAGAACTGTTGGTACTGAGACAACATAATGAATCTTACAATCCTAATATTGTTCAAAAGAAGCCAGGTACAAAAACAATACATACTGCATGGTTCCATTTATTAAAGCCCAAAATAAGCAAAAGTAACTATGGGTATTAGAGGTCATGAGAGTCAACACTCCTGGGTTGGTAAGAAGCTGTAATTGGTATACGACAGAGAGGCTTTTGAAATGCTGGTAATTTTAATTCCTGATCTAGGTGTTCATCGTGTGAGCTTATTCCATTTATAGTAAAGTCGTAAATCTATTATAATGTACATTTTTCTGATTATGTCTCATGTCAATAAAACTTACTTTTAAAAGCAATTATTGTTCATTATTAACCACCTTCTTCAGTGCCCACATCCACACACTTTCTTTTTTTCATATATCTAACTCCAAAAATGGCACATCTAATCTCATTCAAATACCTACGCCCAACTGAAAATGCATCATCCTCTTCTCAAAGAAAGACACCAAAATCATGTCCAGTTTCTGAATTGTGCTCTGAGCTTAAGATCTCTGTGGGCTGTGAATTCCTCTCGGTGGGTTTCAAATGTGGCTCCTCATGATGCAGAAAATGATAAATGGTCCAGCGAAATGAAGAATGTAATCTTCCCAACGAGCTCACAATACACAGGAAAGGATAAACAATATCATTATCACCAAAAGACCTTCCATTTGAAAAATAGAGAAGGAGAAGGACCATGGAGAGGTGAAATGACTTCCTGCTCTGTATTAGAATGAAGTCCTCAGGGGACAGCCTGATTTTGAGGACCTTCTTGCCACACCTCAAGGAAGCAGGAGGAAGACGCCCTTTCTGGAAATACATTGCTTTGGCACCTCTCTTCCTGTTGGCATATTTTGAAGGGATGATGATTACCTTTGCTCAGGAGCATTTATGGTTCTCTTTTCAGACGCTGCCACTTTCTGGCAATAAACTCCCTTAAAATTCTAATTCACTGCTAAACCTTTATTCATCCCACAAATATTTACTATAAGTGTACTGTTTTCCACGCATGATTCTAGGTGCTTGGGGTACATCAGGGTTCAGAACAAACACAAATCCTTAGCCTCAAGGAAGTTGTGTTCTAGTGGGGATAGGCTGACGACGAAGAACACACTAATTAGTAAATATGTACCTCAGAAGGTATTTATTGCTGATAATAAAGAAGTTGAGCATGGTCTGCTAGGGAAAGGAGGACCAGGACCAGAGGACAGAGAAATGGTGGGAGGGGGGATGGCAAAATTTTAATATTCATATGTTCAGGGGAGGCCAATTTGCAAAGGTATGATTTGAGCAAAGACTTGAGAGAGAGAGCCAGCCAAGCCGATACCTAAGGCAAGAGAATTCAAAGGGGTGGAAAACAAAGAAAATTCCCTCATGGTAGCTTGCCTGACAAGTCTAAAGAATATAAACTGAAAGGTTTTTTTTGTTTTTGTTTCTAATTCTCACTCAATGGACTATTAAAATTATTCCTTCTTTTCTGAATTTCAGACTTTACTTTGCAATTGTTTAGTATATGTCTTATTTTATGTTTCACATCCAACCCAGGTTTACTTCTGAAAACATCTGGTCTTCTATTACAATTGGAAAGGGATCTTTTTTTTTTTTTTTTTTTTGGACCATGTATTCTATTACATATAGCACAGTAGTTAACAAATGGATTTTGGTGTCAAAAAGACCTGGCTTTCAATCTTGGCTCCCCCGTGTGCTAACTGGGTATCTTCTAGCAATTCACTTAATCCCTTTTAACCTTAGTTTTTCTATAGAATAGGAATTATAATAGGATCTTACTTATAATCACGTTGTATTAAATGAAATAATCATGTAAAGATTTTAGCACATAGGAGAGATTCAAAAAGGTTAACTATTAGGTATTACTATTATTAATCAAAGAATTGCTTTGGGGAAGATGAAAATAATTGTAAAAAGGCCATAAATATTTTAAATATAGACATCTTTATAATTCATATCTTCTGATGAGTTATTAAATTCCACAAGTAATTTTAGCATCATTTATTTATAGTTTTAGATGTAAGAAAGAGAAATCCAGAGACATACTGGGCCATTCAGGAAACCAATTGTTGAGTAAAAAACATATATAAATACTCTCAATATGAAGTGTCATTAAAATGTACCTCTGTGTTTTAACTATAACAATAGTCAATAAATCTACCAAAAGTTTATAAGTAACATATGCCAGGCAATGAGCTTTATTTTACAAAAGATCTGGATTAAGGATCCAACTTCTGTTCAATAACGAGAACACTGTTGCGCATTCTGCTGACAATGAAATATTATGCAATTAGCATAAAGGCTATTTGAGTGGAGGGAATGGTGAGCTGCATAATGAGAAGCTAATTACAGGGAGAGATCCTGGCTGCAGATATTTGTAGAATATTTCTTTTCTGACAAAATGCAGAATATTTCTGTGACATTTATGGGAATCAGCTGATTTCTAGGATGAACTGGGGCAGCAAAAGATTGTTATCCTCAATCAAGAGGAAGTACTCCCTATCCCCATTATTTCATACTTAAATTTCATGTTCCTTCTTAATCAACCAAAATATAAATGATTTTGCCACCTGTGTGTCCAAGTAGAGCTGAGATGGATTGATATGAAGTTATGTTCCACGTGAAAGAGTAGGTAATTTGTGGACTCTTGATGAACTCTTTTCTGACTCTTAAAGTTCGTAATAAACAATTTCTTGCTCATGAGATGAAAAGGTAGAAGCAGAAACTGAGTAACACAGCTTATATTTTCTCCCCTGTATTCAATGACTCAATCTCTGCTCAGTGAGTAAAATATCTCAAAAGGTATGACTACAGCCATACTTCCTCCCCTGTCCTGACTCTACCCTGTCCAGCTTCCAAGAAGGTCATAGAGTCTAACCAGGAATGTTAGACTAGAATAGACAGATCTTGAACACCAAAAAGAATAGGGAGCCCTCTGAAATGTTTATGTTACTTTTAGTAAGTCTAGATCCCAGTCAAGTAGGTTTAGAAGCTGATTGTGATGTGTAGGATTATAGCTGATTATTATACATTCCAAGCCCAAACTCAAGTGCCAAAGTCTAACACATAGTTTGGCAACAGACAGAAGACATGAAGTTCAGCCTGCCCCAGAATAACTCATGAAAAATATAAGTCTAAAATGCATTGTAATAACCATAATATAAATTCACTTTTATGCAGTACTTTACAGTATGCAAACTGCCTTCACATATATGATTACTTTCCCCACTACCTTCTGAGTTATCTCAAGAGCAAGAGATTTTAATTCACTCATGCTGTAACCTTTAGGCCTCCCAAGTTCCATGGATGCCCTCTGGCAAGTTCCTGCGGTACCAGCTGTAGACAGGAAGCCCCCTTCCTCCTAAGTGTGGGTCCCAGCTCTACAAAGCTCTCCAATTAACTTCTAAATTTAATAATCCCAATCTTTTCTTTTTTATCCCAGCCATGGGGGTGAACCTACTTCCTGCAGTTACTACCTCTGTGAATCCCTGGTCCTACTTATTTGAATTTTCAGTTCTCTAATATCTGATTGACAATTCTTCATAGCAAATCCTGTTACATTAACTGGTGTGGTTTCTCTTTCTTGACTGAATCCTGACTAATAGAGGAAAGAGGATTCAAAAAATGTCCAGAAGACAGGAATAGAGCATTGGCTGAGTTCATCACTTTGAAAGTTTACCTGTGCCCTTTACGTACAGATCTTTGTACACAAATGATTTTTTTTTTAAATTTTTTATTCTTTAAATATACTTTTCCATTGGGGTCTTGCTGTCAAGTTGCATCAATTCCCATATCCCACTCCTCGAACTAGTGAATGCATTAGGGCTTCTAATAATGATAATTAGGAATTTTCTGACATTGGCTGATTTTCTTGTAAATAGATGCCTTTGACTTCCATTTTTACTCCCTCGTTTTGTGAGTGACACTGCACAGCTGATAGAAGAAAGAGAAATAAGTGAAGGAACTAAGACAAACATTTCCTTTAATGTATTTCCTTGATAAAAAGGAAAAGCACTACTTAAAATTGAGAGCCCAAGCCTGGTCATCAACGGCTCTGTGAGAGAAATGGTCAGGTGGGTTGGTTTTCCACTTTTTAGGGTTTTATTAAGCGCTCTGAAAAACTTAGGTCTCTTTGTGTTGAAATGGAAAAATCACATCCAATGTTGAGGCAGCTCTTTGAATAAAGTGTTTCAAACATTCTGAAAAAAATGTTTCTAAGGAGTCAATTTCTGAAGCTAGCTGATTTAGTTTGTTTTGACCGAAAGACAAGCAACCACTATAGAGACTAAGATACCACAGCACACACTGTTTTTAAGAACCCCATTTTGTTGCTAAGTCAAATAATTCCCAACTATTATCCATCAGCAATTTCCTAGTCAAACCCATGACCAAATAGAAAGGCCTAGTATTGTCATTTTTATAGTCCTTCTTGCACTATTTCTTCCCTTACTATTACAAACAACTACTCTTTTTAGAAAGATTTTCCTTTTTACTGACACTTTAAAATAAAGTCTTGAAATACCTTCAAATCACTGCTTTCTAAAAAGAGAACAGACCTCTGGAAAACTCCTTCAAACCTCTAGGTCCAAGTCGAGCACCATCTTTCTCTCGTTCAGTAAGTACTTATGATCACCCACTATGTGCCAGGCCCCGTGTCACTGTGCTAAACACTGGAAATAGAAAGACAACCTAGATCCAGAGCCTGCCCTCAAAGAGCTGTTTCTTAAGATGAATAAACATCTATAATACAAGATTGGATATGGTAACTAGCAAAAGAAGGAAATAGACGGAGAGCAGTGAAAGTTCAGAAAAGGGCAAGATTAATCTCAATTGCAGAGGGACAGAAATGGAAGAGATGAGTTTTGAATTTGATTCGATGCTGATGAATTTCATCACACAGCTGGGTGGGTGACACGTGAACTGTTAGCAGGATGGATTAGAACTAAATGAATTAAAACTTGAATAAGATATACCCACAAAATAGGAACCAAACTTAGGGAAATGAACTTAGCTATCGCTTCTCATACTTACAGTATGGTCCAGCAGTAAGTCCATCAGAATTACCTGGGTGCTTCTAAAAATCGAGATGCCTAAGACCAATTCCCAACACTTCTAATTTATTAACTCGGCTGAATGAGTGCAAAAATCTACTTAAACGATACTGCAGATGATCCATATGTATCATAAATTTAACAGTCTTGATCCAGGGTCATGATAGTAGGTAACAGGTGGTAGTGCAGAGAAGCAGCTGGAATTAGGGACGCCAAATATGAGAAAATCAGATGTTCTGAAAGGTAGGTGGACAAACAGAGCACAGCACAGGGTCAGGGAACCCGGGAGCAGACGAGGTCCAGAGAGGCCTGCCGCAAGGAAGGCATTCTATCCCCTCTATTTGGGATCTAATTCCTTTTTCTTCTTTCTTTCTTTCTTTCTTTCTTTCTTTCTTTCTTCCTTCCTTCCTTCCTTCCTTCCTTCCTTCCTTCCTGCCTTCCTTCCTTCCTTTCTTTCTTCCTTTCTTTCTT
>NC_041223.1:13581005-13581824 GCF_002837175.3 Physeter macrocephalus | reverse complement strand
CTCTCTCTCTCTCTCTCTCTCTCTCTCTCTTTCTTTCTTTCTCCTAGTTCCCGGACCAGGGATCGAACCCACACCTCCTGCAGTGGAAGCCCAGAGTCGTAACCACTGGACTGCCAGAGAAGTCCCTCTATCTGGGATTTAGAGCTAAGGACTCTGTTCTAGGTGAAAATATAGGGAGAAAGCCCATTGGAAAGAGCAAAGTAAAGCCCACAGTTTTAAAGTGTTCTAGGTAGTGTATCAAAAAAGGACTTGAGCACTGGACAACACACCCAGGATGATTTAGTTACTAGCAGTGGGGGACAAGATAAGAAAGGCAGAACCCTAGTTACTAGAAGTAAACCCAGAAGCCCATTTTCTTAAGTAAGTTTTTAGTTCTGGTTCATTATCAGAATTCCCTAAGGAGTTTTATAATAACATATATCCCTAAGCCCTACATTGGATCTACAAAATCAGAATCTCTGAGTGGGGAAATATAAATTTTTATGAAAGCTTTTCTAGGTAATTCTGATATTCTTCAGGTTTGTGGAGCACTGAACAAGGACTCCTCATCCTTCTCTTCTCTGACCACGAGCACCATAGCAACCCTCTCCAATCAAAGGTCGTGACTGAGCCTGTCACTGAGGTCCAGTGGTAGATGCTGAGAAGAGAAAGGCCTGTGGACTGGTTGGCTGACACAATGACTTGCGGTCAGTAGATTTCCAGCACAGAAAGCCATCAAAGTTTGCTGCTGTTGTTTTGTTTTATAACAGTATTTAAAATAGTTCTCTGGGCTTCCCTGGTGGCGCAGTGGTTGTGCGTCCGCCTGCCGATGCAGGGGGC
>NC_041223.1:13528106-13580808 GCF_002837175.3 Physeter macrocephalus | reverse complement strand
CGTGAGCCACGGCCGCTGAGCCTGCGCGTCCGGAGCCTGTGCTCCGCAACGGGAGAGGCCACGACAGTGAGAGGCCCGCGTACCGCAAAAAAAAAAAAAAAAAAATAGTTCTCTGGCATAAAGATCCTTAAAATGCTAAACATTTCTTTGGCCTGTTCTCTTGCTCCATCTCAACAGATGAAGATCATATTCAGTTACTGCTGAGCCTTCTCCAGGTTTGAGATTTTTTTTCATGGAGCGACAATTGACAAAGAGCGGTGTTGAATGATGTTAACTTAAACCAAACAGCGTTGGCAGCATTAAAATATATGCTTGTTCCATAGCTCCACGTCACATTACGCCATATTAAAAACAAAATTTGCCTTTAATTTCAGTTTTAATTTTATCTCTGTCTGAAACACAAATGGCCTTGATAAATCACACAGAAGCAAAGTTCGAGCTAGAAAGGCAGTAACCAAGCTCAGCTTCATAGCAAGTGAAACCTCTCTTAATAAGAAAAGAGCAGTAGAATCACAAGACAATGTTTCAAAAATCAGGAAATTTATGCTAAATAGTGTCCAATTCCATGGGGCACAACACAGCTGAAATTGAGCCCGGCCACCTGATTCCTTCTTCCTTTGGTAAAGACCATGTCATATGAACCAGCTGCCATGGATATGGTTCAGAAATCTGTCCCTAAAAAGAACTCTGGGCCATCTGTGCTTGTAGTTCTATTAATAGAATGTTCTCCAAATCATAAACCTTCATCCAGTAACTCACATCAAGACCTTCTCCAACATGAGATCTGAAGAACAGAACTCATTGGCATTCTTGTGCTCCACTGGGAAGGCACCTGATTTGAAGGGAAGGGGGGTCAGGGGTGTGGTGGGAACCAAATAACATTGTGAACTCCTTAAGAACAAGAGTGTATCTTTTCACTTTCATTTTGCTAGAGTCAGGCACTGTGCTGACAAAAAAAATGGTATGTTGAATTGTACTGAAGCAACTTGTAAATGCCAAGCACAGTGCAGGAAGTTTTACAAGGTTATCTCATGATGGAAAGAATAGTTTTTATGATCCTAAAGAAAGACGAGGAAACTTAGGCTCATTGGTTTAGTAACTTACCCAAGCTGACACAGATAGTGAGTGGCAGATCCAAGATTTAGACACAGAGCGACTTGATTCCACACCTCTATTTGGCAAATTTCATCATTTCACACTTTTTTTCTTTTTTTTCATTCTGGTTTAGGACTTCAGCTTTGATTGTGATTTGTTTTTCTTGAGCAAACTTCTGATACAAGTTCTCTATGGCTCATGAGAGACAGGTGAATGACTAATGAAATGAGGCTGAAGTAGGAGGGAGAATTTTAGAAATTTTGTATTTAGGAGATAGAAAGACTTAAACTTGTAGAAAAACCAACAGAGGATTTGAGACACAAGATAGGGTCAAACCAGGCAGGAAATATATGTTTGATAAACTTCAGAGAAATGGCAGAATACACTAAAGAAGAGAAATAAAAAGAATGCTTATTATATTTAGTTGTTTTTTTTTTTTTTAAAGAAAACGTTTGCTAAAGCCATCATTTTCTAAGACCATGCAGTTAGTGGATGTCAGAAACATTGCAAAGATACCTAAAGACATTGATGAGAAGGATAATAGCATCCTCACACTTAATGTGCTGGTGAGGAAAGAAATGTAAGAACATCAAGGCTGGCCCTCACCATATGTCCTTATCGTATTTGTCCACTGCAGCTCTGCTCTTAAGAACAGCATCAGATAAGAGACATGATTAATGAAGATGACAAAGATAATTTGAAACGCAATCTGAACCCAGGTATATGGCATATGACACACACACACACACACACACACACACTCACACACACATAACTACTGCCAAGAACAGAAAAGAGGAAGTTACTAAAATATGTTAAAATTTTTTGATATAGAAGTTGGAATACAAGTCAAGTGAACAAATTATCTCAGAAAAATGGTAATACAGTTTATTCAGTCATTTTATTTATGTGCCAGATCGTGTTAAATGTTCGAGATAATTGATATTCAATATACGTTCAATCTTAGATAAGTAGCAGTTTAGTGAAGAAAATAAAAGTTTATTTTAAAATGCCTTATGTGAGGCAAAGAATTAGGAAAGACTTCTAAGAATGTGTGCATGATTATGTAAAATGGGAAATTAGACTAATGAGAATCTTGAAGAACATTTTGAATAATAATTTTTTAAAAAGAGCGAGCAATCAAGAAAAAAGGGAGAAAATGCAGACTTTAAAAGATAATTTTATAACATAGGATAAGGGTCATCAAGCTGTTCCTGGGGCCAAATTTCTGCTGAGTAGCTAGCTATGCATTACGACAACACATCAATGGGAACTCTGGTTCCCCTGAAGAAAACCTTTTCCGTGGCCCTCTAGAATCACAAGAGGAAGCGTAAACCCTGTTTAGTACTATTGTGGTCAGTACAAGGTTATTTTACGGTTTTGCCTTGTTTTATTTGTCAGTATGAAAATCAAGAACAGTCCTTGAGATACATGCTTCTAATTCCTCTGATTTGTGTAGAAATACTGAGTACAAGAGAAAGAACTTCCAAGAACAGCAAAAAGAAACCCTACAAAACAGTATTGTAAAGTAGTGGCCAATGGGAGAATAACGTGCTCAGATGTCAAAGACCTAATAAGTACTAGAAAAAATTCTCACCTTTAAAGGAAAAATGAGACATTGTATCAGTGATTATGGGGGGCTGAAGGAAGGGGGAAATGCCTCAGAACCATCTGGGTAGATTTACAAAACCACACCCTAGGCATGCGTGTGCAAGGACGCATGAACCGTGAAACAGATGTCTTACTAGAGTGACATGTTCCCATGATTGTGCGTCAGGGCCATGATGAACCACTATTATTGATGGGAATATATCTTATCCCTCAAGTGTGCTAGGGATGATACAGACATTTAAATGATGATAAAGAGAGTGCAAGTAATAGAAGAAATTAAGGCAAACAGAGATGCTTGTGGAATATGCTAACATAGTGGGAGAATTAGTCCTTATCTACCTAAGAGTAGGGTGTAAGAAAGATGATACCCTAGTACTTAACCTCCAAATGTGCTATATCGAAATATCTCCTGGAGCCAATTTAAAAGGAGAGCAAGAACAAGTCCCCAAAATAAATCTCATATAATCATTTGTGAAAATACAGCCTCCAAATTACAGAAATGATAAATTTTTGGAATCAGTAAGAGAGGTGATCAGAAACAAAGTGAGAACAGAGAATTAGGAGAGGAAACAAACATTGTGCTTATGAGACACTGGAATATGCAATCTATTTAGTGTCTGAAGACATTTTATTTTATTTATTGCTGGAGAAAGTATTGTGTATATTACTTTACAGCAGAGTTCTACATGATTGAATTATACAATAGAAGTAGGCATTAATTATTACACACAAATGTTACTATTTCTCATTTGAGTTTGGTCATTTCCAGTTAGAAACTGCATAATGTCTGCTATCAGTACTAATCTTTATTCACTGATAGAAACAGTGAACTAGAGGAATTTTTCATTCTAGCCTATTTATACTATGGGCTTATTCCTTTACCCTCTGAAATATTCAAAACTTGTATGTTTTATTAGGTCCTGTTTCTTCAAAGTGACAACAAACATTCAAAACACCAAAATTGTTAATGAACAGCATACTCATCTTCGGTCTTTGTTTACTGAAATCACCTGCATATATTTTTGTAATTGCCAACATTGTTTTTTGTTTCCCAACATTACATTTTTAAAAAATTATTTATTTAATTTATTTTTTTGGCTGCGTCAGGTCTTAGCTGCAGCATGTGGGATCTTCACTGAGGCATGCGGGATCTTTCACTGCGGCATGGGCTTCTCTCTAGTTGTGGTGTGCGGGGTTTCTTTCTACTCTAGTTGTGGCGCACGGGTTCCAGGGCACATGGACTCTGTAGTTGTGGTGTGTGGGCTCTCTCGTTAAGGCGCACGAGCTCAGTAGTTGTGGCGCGAGGGCTTAGTTGCCCCGTGGCATGTGGGAATCTTAGTTCCCCGACCACAGATTGAACCCGTGTCCCCTGAATTGGAAGGCAGATTCTTTACCACTGGACCACCAGGGAAGTCCTCTCCAACACTGGTTTTGATTTTATTTTCTCAACTACTGTTTTCTTTTGGCCCCTTGAAGAAATTATTTGGGAGAACGGGTGGCTTCATGATTAAATTTTTGCAGACCCTTTGATCACATATGATGATGGCAGGACCTAGCCTCCAGTTATCTTCTGAACCAGCAGCCTTCCCAAATTTGCACAAACACAACCCTCAGTGACCTTTGGAATGCTGAAACTGCATGAATCATCATTGTAGGAAAACTGGACTAAGGCATCTGTGCAGTCCAATGTTCAGAGGATAGATCCCATCTTGGTGCATACATAAGCAGTGAAGTTATGTATAGATCCAGCTATTTTATCAAGTCAAGTCAAGTTTTCCTACGATTTAGTAGTTATGGTAAGCATACGACTTTATTTGAAACTCTATGTAGCTTACAAAGATCAAGAGGATGACTTACTCAAAATTGCCTGTATAAAAAAACCTGGTGTCCAAAATCTATTGTAGTCTTGCCACTCAAAATGAAGTTCACGTGATATATTGCACTTCACACAGAAGACTACTTCAAGATTGCTTTTCCATACTTGCTATTTTAGCCTCCATTACTAATAATGAATGACCTTTTCTAGATGCCATTTGTCCGTTTGCATGCGAAGACAGAGATTCCCTGACCTTTCCTGAGAAATAACTGACTTAATTTGAATCATAATGAAGTTGGTAAAATAGCTTGGCTTTAAACAGATGAAGATGTTTTTCTGAGGAAAATATGAAAAAAATGACTCCAGTACTGGAGTATATTTTATCCCATCTAAAGTAACAGTATAATATTATTTGTTTCTAAATAGTAGAGGAGCAATCTAGAAGTTTTCCCAAATTATTGACGTATCAACTGATAAAGGATGTAAGATGAATACCTTAAGACAGGGGTCCCCACCCCCTGGGCCGTGGACTGGTAGCGGTCTGTGGCCTGTTAAGAACCGGGCCACACAGCAGGAGGTGAGCGGCAGGTGAGAGAGAGCAAAGCTTCATCTGCGGCTCCCCGTCACTTCCCATCGCTCGCATTACCACCTGAACCATCCACCCACCCCCTTTCCCATGGAAAAATTGTCTTCCACGAAGCCGGTCTCTGGTGCCAAAAATGTTGGGACCGCTGCCTTAAAAGGTCATTTCAGAAATTGTATGTAGTTCTCTCTACATATAAATCTCACCCCTCGCGAGTCATCTCAGATATCACCTATGTGACGGCTTTGCAAATTTCAAAGCATCCTTAGCACTTCCAGGGAGCTCTGTCCTCTGTCTCTAAACCAAACTTGTTGCATTTAGTTTGTATTGATAGAATGGCATATTTAGGAACTATGTCAGCAGCAAACACTGGAACCCTAAAACCTGGAGGGTGAAAGTTGTATCGGATCTATCACTTTACAGGTACTAGCATAGTACCTGGATATAGTAGGTGGTCAATATATATATATATATTTTTTTTTTTTGGTACGCGGGCCTCCCTCTGCTGCGGCCTCTCCCGTTGCGGAGCACAGCCTCCGGACGCGCAGGCTCAGCGGCGATGGCTCACGGGCCCAGCCGCTCCGCGGCATGTGGGATCCTCCCAGACCGGGGCGCGAACCCGGTTCTCCTGCATCGGCAGGCGGACGCGCAACCACTGCGCCACCAGGGAAGCCCGGTCAATATATTTTTAAAATAAATCAAAGTATATTAAATGTATGACTTAGCATTAGATACAATTGCTTACTTTTTACATGACATCCACTAATGATGAAGTTGAAGTTTCAAAATCTTAAATTTAGAAAATTATTCTAATGGGTCCTTTATTGAATACAATATGGAGAATTTTATGAGAGTTTTTCATCAGCGTTCAAGTAGGGGAAAGGTCATGTGCCTGAGGAAAATGCCATTGAGAAGCTTCTTAAAAGCTTTGGATTTCTGAGTTGCTTTTCCTTTAGACTTCCCAGAATCCTTATGCCAATGAAATGTACACTCCACTAGTATCATCAGAGCTAGTAGAACATTGTGCTGGAATTGATTTGTCAAGTACATTCTAAACTGCCCTAAGTTTCAGTTATGTTAGAGGAAAAAAATGACTTCACAGAACACTGTGGACTATGGAGTAAAACTCAGAAGATTACTTCGCTCAATGAAATGTGAATTTTATGATTGTCCCTTTCCCTGAGCTTACCCTTGCTTATGACGCGTTATATATCCCGATGTTGGTATTCATGAGACTGTCAGCTGGTAACTCTTGCATGAGTTGTTTGCATCAAGTACAATGACAAAAGCGCTTTCATTGTCTTTTTGTTAAAAAGCTGATGCAAAGGCAATAAATCAAGCAAATCACTGCATTACCATCATCAGTCCAAATTGTTCATATGTGGATGGAATAAATTCTTTCATTATTCCAAATATTTTCCAAATATTTAATTCTGGATAGTAAAATAAAATTTGAATATTTTCAACCTCTTTTTCTTTTATTCTTAGTCTTTCATTTTGACCAGGCTTAGGAAAGCAGAAAAGCAATTTTCTAATTTTACTTCAAAGAGTCTCTCAGGACTCATTTCTCCAGCAAAACCGTCCAAATCACTGTTAAACCTATAGCTAACAGAAACAAAGACAAAATTAGTGAGTGAAACAGTAGCCAAACCTATAACACAATTTTTTAAATTCTTAGGTACTTCCTTTTAAGTTCTGTTTGTGACGTATTGATCTAGAAATTAAATCTATTTAGAAAGAAGCTTGAGATTTTACCTTGATGATTGGACTAATTAGATGTAAGGTAATACAATGGAAATTATTATAAACAGGGCCTCTGGAGACAATAAACATAACTTTGTAAGGATTTCCTACTTTGTGAGGGAGGTAAGGATGCCACAGTTGAGAGGAAAATACTCCCCTCTCTGTTATTTATATGAGTTTTGGTTTTTTGTTGTTGTTTTGTTTTGTTTGCTATTGAGTCATACAAGTTCCTTATATATTTTGGATCTTAACCCCTTATCAGATATGTGGTTTGCAAGTCTTTTCTCTCATTCTATAGATTTCCTTTTCATTTTATTGACTGTTTCTTTTTCTGCACAGGGTTTTAATTTGATATTGGCCCACTTGGGTTTTTTTGCTCTTGTTGCTTGTGCTTTTGGTGTCATATCCAAAAACACAAGGTCACCAACATCAATATCAAGGAGCATCCCCCTTGTTTTCTTCTAGGAGTTTTGCGGTTTCAGGTCTTACATTTAATTCTTTAACCCTGTTGAGTGAAATATCTTTGCAACAGGAAACTAATGGCAGCATGAAACAGGGAAGACAGCAAAGGCCTGTGGTCTCTGTGCTGCTGCCTTTACTGGATGCTACTGGTTTTTGTTCCCTGACCCAGTGGGTCAATGAACATGAACATTGTTCTGGCACATTGCTACTAAAAAAAAGTATGGAAAAATATAAATGTCCTGAATAACTTGTGCCAGTAACTCCTAAAACCCCTGAGGAGGTTCACTAACTCGTTGATAAATGCAAAACCCCTGTGGAGGCTTCCCGGGTGTTGCTTAGTGCTTATAGTTATCCCAACCCGCTAAGGCTTAGGCACTTTGCTCCAGAGGCCTAGGGGTTTCTCCAAAGACCCTGTACATATGGCACTAGTGGAGGCAAACCTCCATCCTGGGGACGTCAACCAGGACATCCAGGGAAGATGTGGCCAGTTATGAAACGGCCTTACAGGGACATCCTTCACAAACTTTCTTGGTAACAACACGTAGGGTCAAGGAAATGGGAGAAAATCAGGAAGCAGAAACTGAGATAAACTTCTCACCTGGCTCTGCCTTCCCAGTTGAGTTCTTGGCCATGTCTTGCTCGGCCTACCAGAGTCTCTGAACCAGACATGAGTTTACTTGAGTTTAACCATGGGGTTTTGGACTACATGCCTTCTCCCAGCAGCAGCACAATATATTTTCCTGGAGTGCCAACTTTTGACATCCTATTGGGCTCTTTTAGAAACCAAGGTCCTAACCAGACCCCACCTGGTACCGTTCTGTACCCAAGTTCCTAAAATGCCCTGGGTTAGACATCCCTCACAGCAGAAGTTCAGCACAGTTACTGATAGCTCTTTGGTAAAATGGAAATGGTACCTTCAGGGGAGGGCGAAACCTGACCTCAAAGCCTTTTCCAGATTACCGAAGGACGTGGCTTTCAACATGCTCAGTCCCTTGCCTGAGAACCTTGTGGAACTGGTAGCAGTGTCCCCACTTCCTCCTCCTCTGGCTACTTGGGAAGCCCCTTGGAAACAACTGTCTGAGATGGACAGGGAGTTGCTGTCCTTCATCAGTGGCAGTGCCACTGCTGTAAGGGATGCAGCTCACGGGAGGGTCACGGCATTTTACCCGGCCTCAGGCACGTCTCTATTGAGAAGGATACTCCCAGCTCAGCCTAATTGGCAGAACTCATAGCTGTTCACCTATCCCTTAAGGAGGCCATAAAAAAGGGGTCTTTCGCAGACCCACATTTTCATAGGCTCCTGGGCTTTTGCTAACATCCTTGTGGTTCCATCTGGCCATTGCCTCCATTTTCGGAAATGAATAATTAAAACACAGACCAAATACCAATGCAGATGATATCTAGGCTGTCCATCACGCTCTCTTCCAGGATATTTTTTTAAATGCTATGCTGAATCTTATATTCTACTGGCATTCCATCTATGTGCATTACACAACAATAAAATTTGTGAATAGCTGAAAAAGAACCCCAAAGTCTTCTTTATTTGCATCACAGTTAAAATACGTAATTAGAACTCAGTGATCTGATACTACAATGAAGCTACATGGGAAATGACAAAATCCAGATGTGTGACTCCAAATGCTATCTTGGGAGTAAATAAGGCTGTCTTCAAGATTGTGGCAGAAATTATGAAGAGTAAGTACAGCCCTGTTAATGACTATTTTACTCTCTTCAGCAACTGCTCTTTAGAACTGGATGTTTCATGTTGCCAAAAGACAACAGGCACTGGAGTGGAGATAAACAATTCTATGTACATTTATTTTTCCTAGCACACAGAGTTAGGAAAAATGACCCAGAAAATCATGGAATTAGCAATTTTTATTGTTTAAATGTTAATAAAATTATTGTCATAATTATTATATATGTTATTGCAAAAAATTTAGAAGACAAGGAATATTTTTTAAATTGTCCATAATCCCAGCAACAACTGACCACCACACTTTCTGTATTTTTTGCTACTCTTCTATGTATAATTCAAAAGGTTTAAAAAAATACTTGTTTGCACAAGTAATCTGATTCCAGGAAAAAAGTGGGTTTCTTACAACTTCTTGACATTCTTTGCTACTGTGACTGAAGCAGCATGATCTTTGGGGAATTCAGTGCTTATCTGAGGCAGTTGTAGTTGTGATGTACTTTATCAGTGTGATTATTTATCTACATAATTCCTCATTTTCTCTCCTCTTGCCTTTACAGGAAAGAAAGGGTTAATAATGTACATTCTAAAGTGATTTTTAGTGGTAAACACCACAGCTTCTTTTCCTCCTTTTTTTTTTTTTTTTTTTGCGGTATGCGGGCCCCTCACCGCTGTGGCGTCTCCCGTTGCGGAGCACAGGCTCCGGACGCGCAGGCCCAGCGGCCATGGCTCACGGGCCCAGCCGCTCCGCGGCACGTGGGATCCTCCCGGACCGGGGCACGAACCTGTGTCCCCTGCATTGGCAGGCGGACTCTCAACCACTGCGCCACCAGGGAAGCCCTTCCTCCTTTTATTTTACCTCTTTTCTAGTGGTTCTGAAATATGATGCCATGGTGTCGTTTAAAAGGGCAAAGTGAACTTATTTACAAAACAGAAATAAAGTCACAGATGTAGAAAACAAACTTATGGTTACCAGGGGGGAAAGCGGGGACCAGAGGTATAAATTGGCAGACTGGGATTGACAAATACACACTACTATATATAAAATAGATAACTAATAAGGACCTACTGTATAGCATGGGGAGCTCTACTCAATACTCTGTAATGACCTATATGGGAAAAGAATCTAAAAAGGAGTGGATGTATGTATATGTATAACTGATACACTTTGCTGTACAGCAGAAACTAACACAACATTGTAAATTAACTCTAATAAAAATCTTTTAAAAATGAATAAAAGGGCAAAGCATGTAAATTGTTACTCTTAAGGGTTAACTTATGAATGCTTATAAATGACTCACATTTTAATAAGTGAGAGTGGATAAATTACACTTTCCATCAACTTAAGATTCTATGGTGTTTTCTGAATAGTGGTGACAGGAGGGTTTGAGTTGAAAGGGACACGGTGGATTTGAACATAGCCTTGGACAGACTCATGTCCTCCACCAGGAGTAACATCTCAGAGGGGAGACTGGCACACCTTCCCGTTTGGTGTTTGTTAGGGCAAATACAAATTAAAAATAAAAGGCTGAAAATAAGGGAAGAGACTTCCCCTCCTCCCTATTTTTTTCAGCATTTACTTTAGAAAACTTGTCATTGTAAATTCTTTTTCTGTCCTTTTGAGATGTATGTAAATCCTTTTCAAAGGCTAAATAAGGCTCTGTCCAGTTTTATAGCCCAGGGATGTTTTTCTTTAGGACCTCTTCAAAATATAATCATCAAGGAAGATAATGCTCCCGTCGCAGTTGCTGTGAGAAAGAAAAAGCCTAACTTCCCATGGGATCCTCGCTCCAAGTTGCAAAACTATGTCCTGTCATAAAGATCGGAGAAGTGTATTTTTTCTTTGGATAGAGCAATTAGCAAACACAGGTGTCCACCTCATCAAGTGAATTTAGGATGAACTATGTGCCAAATGGTACTGTCAAATCCTCTCACCTGAGGACTAGTTATTGTTTATCGTAAGATCCTGTATGGAATGTGTTGTATCTGCCTGACTGTGTAAAATGATAAAATTTCTTTGGTCTTTGCAATCTCTTTAGTGGATTGTGTGTGATCTGCATCACGTTCTGATTTAATGCTGATTCGATAATACAACTGCTTTCTTTCTCTCCTGCCTTCGTGGAGAGAACCAAGTGTTATTGGCTGAAGTATGTCCCCCTAAAATTTACATGTTGAAGTCCCAGCCCTCAGGACTTCAGGATGTGCCTGTATTTGGATATAGGGTCTTTAAAGTGGTAATTAATATAAAATAAGAACATTAGGTTGGGCTGTAATCCAATTTGACTGGTGTCTTTATAAGAAGAGGAAATTTGGACACAGACACACACAGAGACAAGACCATGTAAAGACACAGGAAGAAGATAGCCATGTACAATCCAAGGAGAAAAGCCTCAGAAAGCACCAACCCTGCTGAAGCCTTGATCTCAAACTTCAGCCTCCAAGAACTGCGCGACAATAAATCTCTGTTGTTTAAGCTGCCGAGTCTTTGTTACAGCAGGCTTAGCAAACTAATATAGCAGAATTTGTTTTTAAGTCTATCTCCCCGACACCTGCCCATCTTCCTTCCTTCCCTTATTTTTACCCGCCACAACTACTTCCTGAACTCATAGTGTTTGTATACAGCATGTTCTGAGTTAGTTCTAGAGATGTAAAGATGAATAAAACACAGCTTTTCTCTCACAGAACTAAAGACTACAGGAAGGGGGGAGGAAATAAAGGAAGACCTGTTGCGTGTAATGGATGAAGCTTCAATCTTCATTCATGTTGTTTTCCACCATATCTTCAGTGCCCAGCTCCTGACATAATCCATAGTAGACATTGAATACATATTGGTTGAATGTATGAGGGGATACGCAGAGAAGGAGCCTCCAAATTGGACTTGTGGGTCAGAGAGGACTTTTAAGAGAAGGCGATATTTAAGCTGAGTTTTAAAAGATAACTAGGAGTAAACTTTTTCCAAGTAGGAAAAAACGTTCAGGCTGAGGGAATGATATGTTTTAACCACAATATGTACGAATTGGCAGAATACAATGAAGGAATTTTATGTAGCAATTACAGCAAAGAATACTAGTGTCAGAGTGAAAAAGAAATGATTGACGATGACTCTCTTCTTGACTAGTCCTTGACCTTGAGCTCTGTCCTTGGCCCAGTTAGCCAGGTTTTAGCAAGAATTCTGTTGAGTCAGTTTAGTGAAGACCCCCACCCTGGGTGTATCATCACCTTCCATATCTGATCCAATTTCTCATCTCCATCCTCAATATTTTCTCACCCTGGCCTGCCTTCAGCAAGATTCCAGTAGAGTCTGTTTAGCAAGAATCCCTGTAACAGACTTAGTTTCCTCAGTAATTTTCCATCCACTGACCCCGCCACCCTGCTCCTTGGCCATCAATCCCTTCTTGTCCTTGTATTTGGAGTTCAGCCCCGTCTCTCTCCCCAACTCCAATACCTTCATTGTTGTATTAAATAATGCCTTCCTTACCATCTTTCTGAGTGTCATGAATAATTTACCTTTAATAAAGTTAGGGAAAAAAAAGATTTCAGAACAAGTTTGGCCTATTACAATTTGAGGCCAATCTTATTGCTTGACTTTTGTCCTGAAAACAGACGCAGATGACTGAAGAATTTTTACTCAAGTAACGTGATGGGGCCAATGTGGAGGTGGAAAAACAGCTATTGAGGATGAGAGGGAAGAGAAGTGATGAAGGCATCGAACAAGACAAAGGTAGAAAGAAAAGAGGTAAGCATAAAAAAAGAGTGACAAAGCAATCTCAAGAGGGAAACCTATAGGAAAGTAATTGCGTAAGTTAGTAACTTAAGAAAAAGCAAGCTATATCCAATTGTTCCCAGGCACCTCAGCAGACCAGTAATAGGGATTGCTAATATGGATTTACGAGGTACTAGAATTAAAACAAAAATAAAATGTGTTTGTTCTATTTCATTTGCATAAAAGTGGTTCTTTCCAATTTGTTTTCCTGAATTTTTAAGCAGTCCCCACGAGATGCAATACTTATCTATAAGAAAAATTAAATAATCAACACGTGCCTTGTGAAAATGCCAGGTCATATTAACTAAAGGCTGTAAGGAAGGAATCACACAAGAACAATGAGTGTAGCTGCTTAAGAACAGGATTTATTCACTGTTATAAACCAGAATTTTACAAAATAGTTTTGAAATGTCGGGATTGACAAACAAGAGCTCTAAAAGAATGCTT
This sequence comes from Physeter macrocephalus, assembly GCF_002837175.3. Taxonomy (NCBI): domain Eukaryota; kingdom Metazoa; phylum Chordata; class Mammalia; order Artiodactyla; family Physeteridae; genus Physeter; species Physeter macrocephalus. The sequence goes on along the minus strand of NC_041223.1, from coordinate 13,567,595 downwards.
TAAATTTACGATAATTAAATTCTAAACACAAAAATAGATATATCAGTGGCATTTAATCGATAATTCTAGACAATAAAATAGTTTGTAATTTACCCTTCTGTTTCAGCACTGATTGGCCGCGCCGTGCGGCATGTGGGATCTTAGTTCCCCGACCAGGGATCAAACCAGCACCCTCTGCCTTGGAAGCATGGAGTCTTAACCGCTGAACCACAAGGGAAGTCCCTCTTGTTGCTTCTTTTACCATATTCTATGTATTCACATCAAATATTACAAACCAAAACAGAAAATTCCATTTTAATTACATTATATCTATATATTAATTGTGATAAGTTGGCGTTTGAATATACTTGTGTGTCTCTCCAGATACTTAAGTTAGTGACCCTCAGAATAGCTTTGTAGTTTTCTTCAAATAGGTTCTATGAATTATATACAGATATAGATTGATTGATGTAGATTATAGACATATAAATATATCCTCATATGTATTATATCTATCTGCCTATTGAAGAATCATTTATTTGCATCTGTTTACATTTTACTTATGTTGATTAGATTTGTTTCCTTTGCTTAAAATATTCTTTAAAAATTTGACTTGTACCTCTATAAATTCTATTTTGCTGTTTTCTCCATTTGTGAGATCTTTTTTTTTTGCTTTTAATTTTGTGTCTTTTTTTTCTTTTTTAATCAACTCTATTACTTTCTGCTAGCACCTCTCCCCACTTATTCTGAAAACAGATTACTCCCATACATATTTTATGGAAAATTCCTCCTTCACTCTATTTTTTAGATTCAAACAGAAGTTGTTACAGTGCTGCAGAATAACTCACACTTCAGACAATAGTTGATCGATCCAGGGTTATTGAAGAAATATCTGTAAAAATTTCAATTCTTGGTTTACATTTTCCTGACAATGGGTCAATGAATTATGTAACACTTCTCCAGAATTACATGCTTATCAAGTAGAAGTTATTGTTTCTGAAGAACATGTAGGCTTGTTCAGTCAGTTACTGAGAGATATGTTAAATTTCTCATTATAAATAAGGATTTTGCCAATTTTCCTCGTAATTTTGCCAGTGTTTGCCATATTACAAACTTGTACCACTAGATGCATTTTTATTTAAAACAATTATGTCTTCCTTGCAAATTGAATCTTCTAGCATTATGATAGATTATGATATGACTTGTATTATCTCAAGTAATTTTTTGCCTTAAAATTTATTTTGGCTGATTTTAATAAAGCAATATCAGATTTTTATTTTACAGTAGAATGTGCCTTGGATTTTTTAACTGGTTTTGAATACCTGAAGCTTTTGTATACACAATTTTGGACATGTGTTTCAGTGAATTTGTTTCAGATTGTTTCTAATCTTTTCTTCCCCACTAGATGATACCTGCCTTGAATGAGGAACTGTGACTTACTGCACAAGGCCTTCAACAGATTTTCAAAAAAAACTTATGATATACATTTCTTGTTAAATTACTACTATATTTTAAGTTTGAATACTTTCATATATCAAAAAAGAAAAATTTGCTTTTAGAAATAAAAACTGGTATCATGATATTATCAATTCATCACAATTTTCAAGACTTTGAAAAGATAAATCATTCATCATAGTATTAAAAAAATTTGAGATTGGAACACAGAAACTGAAGTTGTAAAGCACAGTAGTGTGGTCTATATTAAAAGTCACAGACTAAAAGTAAGCTACTAAGACTATACAAATTAAGACCATTGAAAAGAAAAGTAACAATCAAGACTTGTTTACACATAAAAGTTTACTTAATAGATGTTCGTTTTCATAATAAAACCATTCAACACTCACTAAAGGTTTGCTCCATAATTTTTATGGAAAATTACTCCTCAAAGTTTTGTAAAATTTGTTTAAGCTATTTTGATCAATTAGTTATTAAATGATGTACACAACTGACTGTTATTTGAATATAAAATATAAAAACATGCATGTCAGTTCTCTTAAAATGGCAATGGAAAATTTAGTTATTACCACTGCTTAATCGGACCAGGGAGAATTAAGTTACAAGTCACAATATCTTATCCAATGGCTCTATGGGGTTGGGGGAAAAGTAAAGGATACTGACAGGGGGTCAAATCAGAGGGCAGAGATCACTTCCTGTTCATCTCCATAGTCACAGATCTAATGGGTCTCTAACTCTTCAAATACTTAATTTAATTACTTGAGTTTAAGTGATTCATGAGATGCATCAAGCAGTATTTCCACCAGCTCATGCACCATGAGATATAGATTAGTTGTTAAATAGCTCTGCAGAATATCTCCTCCTCTATGCCATGTCAAATTCTTAACCTTAGATTTGTCATTAGATTATCCTTCCTGCTTCTCCGGTCATAAGGACAACTCTTAAACCTTTACTGAAAACTAAAAATAGCATAACTTTTAAAAAAAGAGAGAGATCAATAAGATGTGACATGAGGCTGTAAATTTTTGAATGAAAGCAAGAAATAGTCAAGTTTTAAAATGCTTATTTCTTTAGATAGATAGATATAACTCAATTTGGACCATCTATAATTTATAAATGATAGGTTATTACATTTTAATTAATATTTAATATTATCCATGCATTACAGTTCCCAAAATTTTCTGTCAGTGCACTCAGGAGTCCTCTCCCATAAGCAGTATGGTGTAATGGAAAGCCCCTGGGTCTTGAAACCAAACTGCCAAGGTTTGAATTCCTCCCACTTTCAAGCTTGGTGATGTTAAGCAGGTAGCTTAAACTTTTTTGAACCTAAGTAGGTCCATATAGAAATTGGCACTAACAATGGAACCTATTTCATAAAGTTGTTTTTCAAGATTAAAAAAGATAATGTCTCCAAAGTGCCTATGACACATGGAAATACATTTAATCATTATTTCACCTTAGTTTTTAGAAGGGGTCAACAAAATGAGAAGAAATACCACGCTCAAGATTATGCTGCACATATTCATTTTTGGATTATCAATACTCTATTTGAAGCTGTGTAGTTATATACACTGATTTTATATATATAAATATATATATATAATATATATAATCTTATTACTATCTTATTAAATGTATATATTTAATCTTAGTACTTTCCATTTTTAAATTTTAGAAATATGATAAGAAAAATACATAAATATTAAGCACAGTCTAAAGACTAGGCTTATAAAAATACCTTAAAATTCCTTTAATTTGGGGGGAGTTCAATTATACAATAATAATTACAGTTATAAATGAGCATGTGAACCTAGCAGTGGTTTATGTGAGATTATTTTTCTAATCCAAGCTTTCTTTAGTAACCTTTATAAATCATGAAATATTCATTTGATTAACATCATTGTATGAGGGGGAAAAAAATAGTTGACTGGTATTTGAGCACATAGAGTAATGTAAAAGAAATCACTGACTTTATCAGGATCTATCATGCAGTAGTTTTATTCAAGCTTATCTGAATTAAAAAATAGAATGAAAAAAATGGGAATTAACCTGCAAGAAACTTGAATTATTTAGGCTAAAGAATACATGACTTAATAGTATAACTCAATATATACTTCAGTATATTATACTTCAGTGTAATATATACTTCAGTATATTATATTATTATCCCTAGGTGAATTACCATATACCTAAGGAAGACAGGAAATAGGAAAGGCATTTCAATAGAAGTTTATGAAAGTATGGTAGATATTTTAGTTGTTGCTACTAGTTAATCAATGGAACGATTACTGAAATTGGTTCCTGGTAATAAAAAAAAAAATAATTTATTGTTATATATAAAAATGAGCCAAAGACAGCCTCTGTGGATTGGCACCTAGGTTTCTTTTTTACTGTAGAGGGAGACCTGTTAGTTCAGAAGCTCATGAGCACCAAACTCAAACTTTTATGCACCCAATTATTTTTAAAACAGCCCCCAAATCAGATTTTTAACACATTTAGAGCCTTCCTACTTTGTATATCCTGCAAAACCTCACCAGCCATCTGCTGGCCATTGATAAGATTGAGACTTGTGGTTATAAAATCCCAAGTTGCGGGGCTTCCCTGGTGGCGCAGTGGTTGAGAGTCCGCCTGCCGACGCAGGGGACACGGGTTCGTGCCCCGGTCCGGGAGGATCCCACGTGTCGCGGAGCGGCTGGGCCCGTGGGCCGTGGCAGCTGAGCCTGTGCGTCCGGAACCTGTGCTCCGCATTGGGAGAGGCCACAGCGGTGAGAGGCCCGCGTACAGCAAAAAAAAAAAAAAAAAAAAAAAAAAAATCCCAAGTTGCTGTGGCCTTTCTGACCCAGGGACTCCCCGCGGTGCTGCTGAGCCATATCACCTAGAAGCCTGAGTTCCTTCTCTGATCCCCCCCACCTCCCCCAGGAGCTCCCTTGCCCTCCTCCCTTCTGGATGGTGGCCCCCTTTGTGAGCCTCTGGACAGCCTCCTGCTGTGAGGCACTTTCCCCTCTCATGCAGTCTTCTCCAAGCACTGCCCAATAAAGTTTGTTATGTGGTCACATCTTTTTCCTTTGATTAGTACCCAAATCTCGTCAACCGTGGCACCATTATCAGTCTAAAGCTGTCAAAAGCTTACTTGCAAGGAATCTACTTTCTGCTTTTCGGGGCCTGCCTTTAAGGCTGGTGAAGGGTTTTAGGAGCCAGCCTCTGAAGAAGGAACTGGTGATGCTGCTTGGAGAAATGACTGCTGAGCATTTATAAGAAGACAGTACAAGTAATATGTGCCACCCTGGAAGCAGAGACCCCTGGTGTGGGACAGAAGTGGTTAGCACTAGTCTGTCCAACTGGGCTACGGAATATGCTTTGTATTTGTCTATAACGTCTAGGTTAGACTCTCATAGCAGATCAGAAAAGAAAAAAAACTCTCAGCCTGGCTACCTCTTCTTTTTCCCTGCAGGAATGACTTCATGGAGGTATAGTAGAAAATTGTATTATCAGCTACTGTCAAGTACTGATGTAAGAAAAATACACTATTTTAAAAATTCTGTATATTTGTATATATTTGTATTTGTATAACCACATAAGCAGTGTCAGTTTTGTTTTGCATTGCTCTCATATGAAGACAACCATGATAAATTTAGTGCCATAAAAATAAGATAATTCTCCTAAGAAAGTCTTATGATTCTCCTTATTAGCTGAGAGCTCATTGATAGTTGTTTTTTTCTTAGTTGAGGTTTTATTTTATTTTATCTTTTTGGTCATATCTGCTTCCACCCAATGCAGGACTCTTGTTCTTATATCAGAATTGCAATGATTTTGTGGTCTTATTGCATTTGTCTTTTCTTAACTGCATTAGAGCACTTTGCTCAGATCACCACTGTAGCACTGACCACATGTATTATAGTTTATTGCCAGCCTCCACTAGGCAGTGATTTTCTTGGGTACAGAGAATGCATCACATCCATTTCAGTATTCCCATCACACAAGTGATATCATCACATTGCATATGTGCCAGGCACACAGATAACACCATCACATTTTTATTGATTTGCTTCATTGAATTATTGTAAGCTACCTCAAATCCTTTTGGCAGCAGGCAAAGTAAAACATAAATAGTAATTTTAAGTCAGATATCAGAAAGTGTCAGTGCCTCTTGACGTTGGACTAGAATAAATATTGGACTGTCATTCTTCTAGGAAAGGATAATTTTCTATGATATTTTTATAAATAAGAATTTCATAAAGGATATTAAACATTGTCAGTACAGATTCAGTCTCTCAACAAAATATGCTGAACATATAGTATGTGTAAATCACTATTGTAAGCACTGGGGGGAAATGGTGAATACGGTAGAAGCTCAAGGAATAGTGAGGAAGAAAAATGTATCATATCAGGGTTCTATCAATTGGCCCCAACTTTCCTGTACTTCTTAGGAGTATGATAACATAGAAGAATGGTAGTGAATATGAACATGTCCTTAGTCTGTCCTTTAACAGAATCTCTTTAAACACCAAAAGGAAGCCTTGAAATAAGTGTCATCTAGGTAAATGAAGGCAAATGTGGAATAGAAGTTCAAATCTATTTCCTGTACTATTCCTTGACAAGAAAAACTCATTTTGACAGTAATTAGCCCATGGCAAAAGGCAAAGTTAAGGGCTGGGTTGTGTAGAAAGCCTTTATTTGGGCACCATATTTGACTTGCTCCAGATCGCTGTAGAAAGGGAGTGGGAATTCAGAGTTCCAGGGCTCTAGTCTGGAGTCCCTCTGTGACTTCAGGACAGTCACCCTTTCCTGGTATTTTAAGTGAAGCTCTAGTTAGAGTGAAAGTGATGTAATAAATCCTAATATTTGCTAACCTACTTCTTTCTCTACCTTACCAAATATTAAATGATTATTTTCCATCTGTGCTTCCCTATATAGGAAATATGGATTCAGTAATATTAAGCTAGTAAACAAATTTACACTGAAAATAGAACAAGTACAGTAATGTTAGTTAATTTAATGGCTATTATTATTCATAAAGTTAAATTTGATGCTGACGTAATACTTTCTTCTTTTACAGCAATGGACAATAGCTAGGGAATGCCATCTTGGAATGGTATTTAGATGGGAAGAGGTTTAAACAGGCTCACAAGATAGTCAGATTCCTGTGGTCTTTTCAGACATACTTTAATAGCTTAAGACTCACATTGTTTTTAGGCTATTAAATTTAGTTTAAGGGACTTCCCTGGTGGTCCAGTGGCTAAGACTCCACGCTCCCAATGCAGGGGGCCCAGGTTCCATCACCGGTCAGGGAATTAGATCCCACATGCCATAACTAAGACCCGGTGCAGCCAAATAAATAAATATTTTTAAAAAAATTTAGTTTAAAAATCAAGTGATTCTATTCCCAAATTTAAAATGAGTCCTTTTCTATGGAAGACAGCACTTTTTTTTTTTTAAACAGCATTTTGGTTACTATTGTCAAATCATAGGGACGAAGCAAACTGAAAACCCTACCCATTCTAATTCTCTGACTTATTTACTACCACCCAGTAGCTTCCCAGTGGACTTGAGTAAAATCCAAACTCCTAACTGTAGCCACAAAGCTTGCAGGGACTCAGCCTCAGCCCCTTGTCTTCCTGTCCTCTCCCTGTCCTGTTCTCTGGGCACTTGGGCCTTCTTGTCTACCAGGAGTATCCTGAGTTCAGGCCCAACTGAGTGCCTCTGTACTTGCTATTTACCCTGTCTCTCAAGCTTTTCTCCTAGATTTTGTATGGCTGTTTCCTTCTCATCACTCAAGTTTCAGCATCAACTTTGCCACCTCCAAAGAGGCTTCCCTAACTCCCAAATAAAATGATAAATTCCCAACTTGACCACTCTCTTTCCTACTGCCTTATTTTGTAGTCTTCATAGCACTTCTTAGTATTTGAAATTTTTATTGTATTAGTTTATTTATTGACTGTCTATTTCCTCTAGTATAACATAAGGTCTAAGAGACCAGGAATCCTGTCTATTTTGTACATTGGTCGCTATTTAAGAAATACTTGTTGCGTGAATGAATGAATGAATATGATTCCATTCTGCATTAAAATGTCTCCAAAGAAGGATCACATTTTAACTGTCGAGTTGAACTAACTGTAAAGAGTGTCTTTTCCTTATAGCTATTCAAAAATACTTATCTTTTAGCTAGTACTGTTTTTTTCTTGTTCCAGTCTTCTTAGAAAAGATATCACATATTTGAATTTTTTTTCCCAGACAAGTGATTTTAGTTCCTTTAGGCTTTTCTCTTGGGTCTTATGCATTAATATTCTACCAATGTGGACGTCTGGTTCTCCCCTGAAACCTATTCAAGTTTTCTACATTGCTGTGAATTTCTGAAGCTTGGAAAAGTAGCCATTATATGAATAATGTTCTGGTCAGTGTTGAATGCATAAGAATCAACATTTAATTCACGAAAGGGGTGGATTGATGGCTAACAGCAATTTGTTTCCTTTATCTTTCCCTAATGAAAATTAAAATCTTATTACTACAGTACCCATGCATGTAGAAAAATTAAAGTTATATTCTTTGCAGTAATAATTTCCTATTTTCATCATTTTTGAAAAGAAATAAAGATCGCTTAATGGTTCCAGACTTTTAAAATGTAGCTAAATAACCTTGAAAAATGTGAGTAATCATAAACAAATGCTTTCTTCAGATCCTAATTGGCAATTAATCCCTTTTTGTCCTTCCTTCTTTGTCATGCATTTCAATAATATTACAATGTGTTGAGTGGCCTCTGATATCTGGGCTGCACAAATCCAATCAGTGGCATTTCACATTATAGAGTTACTCGTGATGTGCCAGATTCCACATCACCTTTGAAGCACAGTCTCTTTAAGAATCCAAAAGAGATCAGGTCCCACTTAACACATACGGTTAGAAAGTTATTTGTTCTGCATGTAGAAAGAATATCATCATGTAGTAGTAAGATCTCGGATATTAGCCATATTCCTTCTGATTTTCAGTAGACTACTTAGAAAAGAATGTTTTTTGAGAATGCTAGCTCATTCATCCTGCTATTTTGCCAAAAATGAAAATCTGTCCTGCTTTTAATCCTTTTATCAAAGTCTTTACTGTGTAACACTTTTTCAGTGACCAGAATCTGAAGATTTGTGAACGTAAAATGTATAAGGCACCTGTCCCTTTGCCACGAAGGAAAAAAATCTTTCAAGTATGAAAAAAAAAATGACAGTCACTGAGGTATCTTAATATCTGAATAGTATTTAATGACATCTTACTGGTTTCATTGCTCTTTTCCTCTTGTTTGCAAGGAGAGTGTGTGTGCACAGGATTTCTGAGTAGAATCAAATGAGAAAAGAGAATGGTCTCCAAACCCAATCTCCCTGGTTCTGTTTGTTTGGACTACCACTGCCAGGTTTACCTTCCTTGTACACGGCCATCAACATCAATCTGTCTCTCATACTCTCTGTGGCTACCTAAACCATTTGGTTGGTTTCCACATTCTTTCATAATTTGGTCTTGTTCTATTCAATTGAATTTTCCGGTAAACTCCCAAGACATTCTCCAGTGATGTGCTTTGTCCAAAAATTGTCATTCCTATGAGCACACCTTATTGCTTCCTGCTCTCTTGTCCTCATTCGTACTCTGCCCTCTCTTGCCTAGACAGTGTTCCTTTTCCTCATCATCACAGTGTCCTTCCTTAAAATGGCAGGCCACATTAGATCTCTTCCCATGAAACCTTCCCTAACCTCCAGCCTTCTCCCTCCTGACAACCCACCACCCTCTACCCAGATCATGTCTCCATTGGTCTTCCTTTTCTTGGAATCTCAGAATAGTTCAAAATTCAGCACTTAAATTCATCCACACCGTGTTTTATGTCATACATGTTACTCCTGTCGCTCAAATTTGGCTCTAAGCTCCTAAAAACCGAAACACCACGTCAAACATTTTTACTCCCCCAAAGCACATAGCACAGTTATGGCTGTTGTCCTGGAGTGTGCAGGGGAGGAATCCCAAGCATGTCTCAAGTCCACCAGCACTATACATAGAATTGGTGGTAAATAAATGTATCTATTGATTCATTGATTTGTTACAGGTGAATTTTAAATGGTTATGTTCTAAGTGATGAAAAAAGTGACAAACAATGGTAAGGACAGAAAGGAAGCAGTATTTGGATAGGACAAGGCAAAATACAGAGGGCCAAAGTAGCAATTTTTGGAGCTTAGTAATTTTTGCAAGTATGTGCAAGGCTAATGTGCTCTATTATCTGTTTAGAAACGTTTAGTGATTGATATAAATCAGTTCTATAAGCCATTTATTAACGTGCAAACAAATGATGCAGTTTACTTGCTCATCACAAAAGAAATGCCAGGTGTCAGACCTCACCAGAGAGATTATGCTTTTCCCTCTAAATACAGCACAGTGCCTGGCACACTGTAATTGTTCAATAAATACTTGTTGACTCAATTAATCAACGAATGAATTTCAAAATATTTAAACCATGAGTACTGACATTGAATTTGTGCTGTTTAAGTTTAATTTACACTTTTCAATCATGACCACATGGAAATCCTTTCTTGACTCTCCCCTACACTGTGTTAGGTCTCTATCTTAGAATGTTAGGACTGCTATACCAAAAATACCACAGACTAGATGGCTTTTAAACACAGGAAGTTGATCTCTTACAGTTCTGGAGGTTGAGAAGTCCAAGATCAAGGCACTGGCAGATTCGGTGTCTGGTGAAGCCCCACTTTCTGGTTCATAGATGGTCCTCTTCTTGTTGCATCCTCACCTGGTGGGAGAGGTGAGGGAGCTCTCTGTTGCCCCTTCTATAAGGGCACAAATGTCACTCATGAGGTCTCCACCCTCATGAACTAATTATCTCCTCAGACCTTATCTCCAAATATCAACCTTGGGAATTAGGTTAGGTTCCATATATTAGTTTAGGGGGACCTGAATATTCAGTCTATAGCAGTCTCTCTGATATATCTACTCATGGTCAGGTATAGTGGGGATAGAGGGCTGTATAAAATCCATCACACTTGGTTACTAATGTTTACTTATCTGTTTTCCCCTCTAGACTGGGTGCTATAGGTGCTGTGAGATCAAGGACCATACCTGCCGTCTTCAAAGATGAATCCCCTGTGCAAAACAGAATCTGCCACCCTGTATAAAACAAACACTCGAATGAATGAATGATTAACTTGCAATATCACTGGGTGTGCGTTTTTCCAACCTCCACTCTGTCCACTTTTTCCACAGCACTTTGCATTTTAAAGTCAAATATTTTGTGAAGGTTAATTTGCATCCAGTTGATAATCATCCTGATAACCATCTAACCAGTGCGCTCTAATGCTCATAAATAAAAGAAGGCCTTTTATGATCTTTATCTTTTAAACTCATTTTAATATTTTAAAAACATTCTTAAACAGAAATATATAGTAGCTTCTAATAATTGGAAATGTACAGTTTAAAAGTAAATGTATACACAAACTCAGAAAGAAAGAACATATTTTGCCAGACTATTAGATGTTCTGATTTGTTTTGCATAATGCCTACAGAAAATATTTGGTCTATCTACCTATTTATTATTTTCCAATTCTGATTTTTGTTATTAATTATGTGATCTTAGTGAACACATTAAAAAGAAATAAAATGATTTAATTAACGTATTTTGCTATTACATTATAATCATAAGAGAAACATCAGTCTAATTAAGAATATCTTAGGATTTTAAAATTTCATTTCTCTTTCAACTCTGATGATAACTAAGAACTGAATTACTCACATTTGTATTACCTCATAATAATATACACAGATTTTATTCATGCTTGCATTATTCAGTCTGCCTGAATAAATGTGTCACTTTTAATAAAATGCTCAATATTTCAACAACATCAGTTATTTCCACCTAGTAGTGTTTTGTCCTGTAAAAGCTATTAAATCAATAGTGTCCACAACAAAAGATTATACTAACCACATTTTGAATGAATTTAACAAATGATTGGTAAAGCACTTAAAAATATAAGATGAACTTGGTATAAAATGAAAACTACAGAAAAAAAGAAAAATAGACATAACTTCTCCTAAATTGACACATAGTGCTTATGTGTAAATATGCAAAAGAGAATTATCTCTACAAAAGCCAGTTCCATGATTCTAAATCACATTTAAAATATAATTTTATTTGTCTGATGTGTCTATTTCTCTTATAATCTTATTAAAAAGCTATCGTAAAAACTTCTAACGTACTTTGAAAAAGCAATAAGAATAATAACTCTGTCCATACCCTGTATTTGATGAAAGGTAGATTATACCAAATATAATTGTCACCTGAGAATAGCTACATTATCATTTTCTTCCTATGACTCACTTCTATGTCACATGTAGCCTTAGTTTTTTTTTTTTGTTTATTTCTCTTTTTTCATCTGAGATGGCAGTCCTAGCTCCAGGAGTGAAGAGGGAAAAAACCCAATAGTCCCTGTAAAGATCAGTGTTAGTCATAAAGGAGATGGACATCTGTGGAGGATAATTTCAGAGGCACCAGGCAAGTCTCCCATTCCCCAAATATCTGTGCACCAATTCCAAAATTTATGCCTCAAGAGGTACTGTTTTACTTCAGTTAGGGATAAAACCAAAAACATGAGTTCTTCAAAGACATGATGCTTTGACTTAAAAGCATAGCGAGGTTCACTATCAAACAAAGCCCTTCTAGATAGAAGAGTTTTGTAGATAGAAGGCAGAGAAGAGAGAGTAAGATACAAAGATTCTGGCTACCCAACATAGGTGGAGTTGGTGGGAAGGTATTGCATATTCAAACCTAAGGACAGTCTCAGGAGTCAGATACACCTGGGCTTACGTTACGTAGCCTCTGTGAGTCCCAAGGAATCATTTGTAAAATGACAGTTTAAAAGCTCCAGTCTTGGGCTTCCCTGGTGGCGCAGTGGTTGGGAGTCCGCTTGCTGATGCAGGGGACACGGGTTCGTGCCCCGGTCCGGGAGGATCCCGCGTGCCGCGGAGCGGCTGGGTCCGTGAGCCATGGCCGCTGGGCTTGTGCGTCCGGAGCCTGTGCTCCGCGACGGGAGAGGCCACAGCAGTGGGAGGCCCGCATATCACAAAAAAAAAAAAAAAAAAAAGCTCCAGCCTTTTTTTGTCTGATTTTGAGGGGAGAAGGGGGTTAAACGGGTCAAACAATTTTGTACCATATAAAATGCTTTACTTGGTGCTTAACACATAGAAGGCTCTCACTGATGTTAGTTGCTATACTTTTCCTCATCTAGGAATTGCCTGGTGGTCCAGTGGTTAGGACTCTGTACTTTCACCGTAGGGGCCCGGGTTCAATCTCTGGTCTGGGAACTAAGATCCTGCAAGCCTTGCGGCGTGGCAAGAAAAACAGAAAAAAAACTATCCTCGACTAGAAAAGGTGCAGAAAATATTTTTAATCTGTTTAAAGAAACAACAAGGCAGAGTTGTCCCATTAGACTTCATCTACAAAAAATAAATTATTAAAATAGGTAAAATTACAAGGATTTCAAGAGGGTGACAGCAGAACCTTAAGCTCTTCTGGACTCCTGAGTGCAGAGCTCTATGTGCCTGTTCCGGTCAGCACCATGAAGCTGGCCCTGACTCCAGCTTCCCTCCTAAGGCCATCAGTGAACGGAAACCTCCTTGAAGATTATCAGACTTTTGTTTCTCTAAGACTTTTGCTCCTCTGGAGCATCTTTTTATAGATATCACTCCTACATTGGGTGGAAATTTGATGAGCGTGAAAGAAGGGAGTCCAATTAAGAAGCTCTTGAAGGGCTTTTTTTGTTTGTTTTTTTGTTTTTTATCGTGACAACATGACAATTGAATGAGATTTGAACACCTTCAGAAAAGGAATTCTTAAAACAGAAATGCTTTGTGATAGAAAAATAGAATTCCAGAATTATCTGGACAATCTTAACAGTCATTTGCAAGGACTTATTGTCACTCTTTTATCAAGGTTTTCTTTCTCTTTTTCATTTCTACGACTACAGTGCTGGGATTATTTGTTCTATAATGAAAATGAGTTTCTGTACAAGACTTAGGAAGCATACTTAAATCCACTAAGCACATCTGTTAAAATCTCCTGGCATTAAAAAAAAATGTTTAACTGGATTCATTTCCAACATTTTTATGAAATGTAGAGCAATTGAGAACTAGAGATCTAATAACCTTCTCTACTATTTCTACAGGTTTGGACCACTGCTTTATGTAGAGAGAGGTATATTAAAAAATCACTTTCTAAACAGCTTTAGGATGGACATGAAATTGAATAGAAGGAATACATTTTTTCTCTGAATCTACTAATTTCCGTGTAAAAGTGGAGAAAGAAATAAGCTATGAGATGAAAGCCTTATGTGAAGAATAGGAAGTAGTGGGTTCCCTCAGAGTCTGAAGTGGTCTCGCTGTTAGTGAAAATATTCAATGTGTTCCTCTATCCATTTGGGCACCATGAAATATCTGCCACTAGAAATCCCTTGAAAATGTTTTGCTTATCAGTCCTCAGAGATCAAATTCCCATAGGCTACATTTAACTGGCAAAAAACCATCAGTGTATGCCTTTCCTTATATTTGATGTTCCCTTTTCTTACAGATGTTGAATCATAAGATTAGGACCTTGACTATGATGTCTATAATACACGGAAACCATTTCCAACTAAAATAAGATAGCAATATAATAAAATATAACCAAAATTATGCTTCATAAATACTTTTACATTGCTAATGACCTAAACTCTTGCTGTGGAAGAAATTCTTCAGTTTGACTACATTTCCAAATACCTTCAATAATCACTAAAATACTGCCAAACTCCCTTTCAGTTTCCACAGACTCATTGTCTCCAGTAGTGTTCAAAAGAGAGAGAGAAAGAGCAAAAGAGCAGAGCTGTCTTCACAAACAAGTACAAACTATTTTCAGCAGAATAAAGCTGCTGCTTTTGGAAGTAAATATAAAATGGAAACAGTATTTTTCAGGTGAACACACTGCAGCAGACAATGACGCCATTTTGTTTCCTTCCCTTTTCTTTTGGTAGAAGGAAAGGGTCCTCAAATGTACAGTGAGCTAACTAATACTGCTGTTTTATTCAATTAGATTTTGGAGTAAGGACAAAACCCTAGAGATATAAAAATCTATGAGTTTGTGCAATTCATAGAGATTTAAAGGGAAAGAAACATTGCCATTTTGGTTCTGAACTTGAGGTAATTTCAGAGGTAATCTAATTAAACACTCAATATTACAGACGAGTTAATTTCAAGTCTGAGAGGCACAAGTAACTCACCCAAGTATAGTAGTAATCAAGTTCATATTTTAAAAAGAGTTCAATTCTGTAGAAAGAAAAAAAACATATGTGTATATAATTTAATGAAAGAAACTTTGTGAATCATTTCTTTATTACTATGTTATTCCTAGTTTACTACCAATTTTTAATAGTATTGGACTATATACAGATATGATTGAATACTAAAAAGAAAAAAAAAATCTACCGAGATATTCCAGTGTTATCACTCTGGGATATAATTTTTTAACGTGATTACAAAGATGTGTTTTTACTATAACAAATTATATTTTGGTGCCTATAAACTTTTGAAAAGATGTGAGAAGAGACTACATCTTCTATAGAAGTTATGCACATTTACATATAAAAATACATATAAATAATATACCATTAAAATGATATCTATAGATGTATACATGTATTTTATATATGTATATATGCACATATGTCTGTACATGGTATATGGTATACTAGGCAGAGATGTTTTTACAATGTATTTCCATGTAACTGAAACTTATATTGCTGAAAATTTCCTTGCCTTTTCATAGACAGAAGTTTTATAGCCTAACATGAGACATCTGTGACAGAGAAAGACAGTTCCATAAATTTTAGCTTGGCTATTCACCTCCACCTTGGATTTAGGAAACACATTTTGATGAGTCATATATATAGCATAAAGGTATCATTGACAATAAAATGGCTTCAGGCTATATAAACCCATAAATAAAGGGAAATCAAACCTTTCATACAAGTAATCCATGCAAGAAATCATTTTGTAAATTTGAAGACACCTGTCCTATATTGGCATGATGGTTACAAGTCCCTAAAAAGAAAAAAATACATAAGTTTGCAGTTTCCATTTTTTAACACATTCAGAGCTCCCCTTCCCTTCCTTCCAAGACACGTGTTTTGGAGTTTTATGGTGCCCAGCATTAATTTTCTTCCAGTTCCTTGCTCTCTGAAACATGCCCAATAAGAAGCTATTAATCAGTTAGTTAGTGGAATCAATCATTTGTTTTCCGCAATTAACCATATTGACTAGAACAGCGATTCTCAGTCCTTAATGTGCATATAAATCACCTGGGGATTTTATTAAACTGTGGAATCGGATTCAGTAGGTCCGAGTGAGGACTGGCGTTTCTAACAAGCTTTCAGTTGCTGATGCAGCTGGGCAGTCTACACACGAGGCTTATCAAGGCTCCAGAATCCTTAGCCATAGGTATTTGTTTCTGTTCACTCTCACACATAGGCATTCAACAAACACGTATTGAACATGAACTCTGAACCAGCCATTGTGCCCTCCAAAGAGTAAATTTAAGGGCAAGCAGGCTTTCAAAGTTCTTTTTTCTTTATATTTGGCTTATTACGTTTCCATTATGGGAAATAGGGTGCAAAATGCCCCAGGGAAAAATGTGAATGGGGAAAACTGGCTAGACTTGCTTGAGAGTAATTAAGTAATTCCCTCATTTAGGTTAATTTTTTGCTAAGCACCATTTAAGTCCTGGGGGCCACCATCCTCATAAGTTTTACTGAAGGGAATGTCTTATATTCTCCCCAATAACTGTAAAAATGCAGCCTGACAGTTCAGTTATGAGGATCAACCAAAGGTTCGTTTTCTTTATCCCTTCACCTTGTTTCCTAAGTAGGAAAACCCCATGGAAAGAAGATAGTTTTTGAAATCAGACACGTCTGGGTTTAGATACAACTTATTCTGCTTACTTGTGCGATCCCAGGCAATTTACTTCAATTCTCTGAACCTCTGTTTTCTTACCTGTAAACATGGGTTAATAAAAATTATCTTACATTCATTTAAAACATACTTCTTGAACACCTCTGATGTACTGGGCACTGTCCTAGCTCTTGGGATGGGAGAATGAACAAATGAACATAGACTTCTTCCTCATGTGTCCACTGGGTGGAAAGAATGCTTATAAATAGGATCTGACCGTCAAAAATGGTAGTAATTAGCATTCCTTAGTAGCTTTCAACTCCTTGGTGTTTTCCAGTTAACTCCTAGGTAAGTATTGGGTTGGCCAAAAAGTTCGTTTGGGTTTTTGGTAACAGCTTATGCAAAATCCCGAATGAACTTTTTGGCCAGCCCAAGAGAACTGCCATTTTCACAAACTTTCATAGCAGTTCTCACTTACTCATGCTTACTATAAGCCAGGCATGGTTCTAAGTGCTTTACGTATCTATCCACACTCATTTAACCCTATGAGGCAGGTTGTTATTTTCATTTTACCAGGATAAGAACAGCAATGCTTAGAAAGGAAATTAAAGAATTTACCAAGACCGTGAGCTGGTAAATAGCAGAGCTGGGGTCTGAATTCACACAGTTTGGCTTCAGAGACAAGGTCTTAACCACAACACCTTGGAGTAATAAAATTAGAACCATTCTAAATTAAGTCCCCAAATTTTCACTTCATGTATTAAAACTGCCCAGCCCAAACTGTATGTTAGCTAGGTTTAGTGTGCCCTCTGGTGGAAAACCAAAGAAGGAAAGACAAGGAAAGTGAAGTGCAACAGGAAGAGACAGGAACAAGTTCACTGACGTTCTGGGCTCTAGAAAAGTTTGCAAACTCATGAAAATGGCTGGAAAATCTACCAGGAAGGAGACATAAGAATACCGAGCAAGACTAAATAGTCAACACGACGTAGCTGTCTCACACGCTGGCTACACACGGCAGGGTCTCTACAGGGGCAACTGTGCGAAGGAATCTTGTAAAATCTCAAAGAATGAATACCAGAATTACAGTTTTTACTAGAAATCATTTTAATTAAAAAAAGCATTTGTCAGAACGTCAAAAAAACATGATCATGTAGCTATTGTACACTGCCTTCTCAGGAAGGGATTGCGAGCAGGCAATGTGCTATTCCCCTCCGTAGTGCTAGGATCTTCAGGACTCATGAATTCCTAGGATGTGCCTTCCTAAGCCCCTAAGGGCCGATTCTGTGCTCCCTAACCTCACCTCCCAAGCAAAAGCTGGTGTAAAATAAAACATTATTTCTTTGCTTCTCAGACTGTACACTCAAGTGGTTAAAGGCAACAGGTCTTAAATGTAAGCTGGCTGGTGGACCTTGAAGACTGCACGGCATTTTGTATGAAGTCACCAACACTGATACTTTTCCTGTGCTCAGGCAGCTGAGGAGGGAAGTACTGCCCCCTCTTATGCTTCTCTTCACTCTTCCCCTCAGTCCCAGCAAGATAAGCACCTTTGTTCCATGGAGGCCACGAGGCCCCTCAGGAAGACTCTTATTCCTTGTAAGAAACAGTCACTCTCAACTAGGCTCTTTGGCTAAGGATTGCCCTCTCCGCTCCTTATTTGGGTCTCTCAGGAAGATGGCAGTGACATTAGAGATTGCTGTGCGTCCATCTTCTGAGAATCTAGGACTTTATGTGCATGTTAATTTATCTAGAGAGAAAGAACATGACCTACTTTGCCCTGGGACTAGAAAATTGGTCCTTCAGTTGGTGGAGGGACTGGCATTACTATATCTACTCTTTTATCTTCCTACAGTCCATCTTCCACTGCATCCTCTGGAATGAGAAAACTCATCCTTAAAAGTATAAAGTAGTTTTTAGAATTTTTACTTAAAATTTAAAAAATTACTTTTACTTTAAAAAAAAAATAGTACCAGTCCTTAAAAATAACTACGTAACTGTGTTCTGAAGTTCAGTCAACAATATACATGTTGTTCTGGGTTGTCACAATCTCTAATATCACTTCAGAGTTTCCTTTACTGCCACCTTATTCTGAAGGCTTTAAAAAATAATTTTCTACGGACTCTTCCTAGCTCTTGGCATGAAATAGAAATGGTTTTTTTCTGTCATGTAGAGAAAACAGGTGATGAGCATTACTTTTCCTCACAGTAGTAAAGGAACTTCGGAGGACATCAGTGTTTCCATGCTGAATTCACACCGTCATTTGCTTGTGTACCTCTCTCTCAGCACTTACTACTTTTCCAGAAACCGTATAAGCTCCTTGACCAACCCATCTCTGAATCAATCACAGGATATCGTAGAAATTTTGCACATTTGAAAAAGGGAAAGAGGAGGGAACAAGAAAAGAGGTCATTCTTACCACCATCAAGAGTATTTTCAATATTTTCCTTGTTCTGAGCCTCTTGTTAGAAGTCATTTTTCCTTCCATTCTATTATCATATTTTGTTTACTTCATATTTATTTCATTTTGCTTTCTATTATGGTTAATTTAGTATTTCTTTTTCTCTACCCCCTAGACTTTTTCAACTGGATTTCTTACCTGAGCCATAGAATACAGAAAATTATTTGAGTGATTATTTTCTTAATTTCTTCAAGGAAGGCTCTTAACTGATACCATTCTAGATGCCTAAAAGAAATGTTAATTTATTATATGTAATAGATGCCTTAGGTCATTAAAGCTCAGTTCTTTCCTGCAACCCTGGTTGGGAAAGGCTACGCATTTGACATCACCCACAGTACTACACTACAATAAGTGTTTGGCTCCAGACGCGCAGGCTCAGCGGCCATGGCTCACGGGCCCAGCCGCTCCGCGGCATGTGGGATCTTCCCGGACCGGGGCACGAACCCGTGTCCCCTGCATCGTCAGGCGGACTCTCAACCACTGCGCCACCAGGGAAGCCCACAATAAGCGTTCTCTTAATAAACAAATAAATGAATGATTGTAAACTTCTAAGTGTGAGTCATTTGAAGTTTCATTCAGTTCATGCTTTAACAAAATTATTTTCTAGGAAGGTTACTTTCTTTGCTCATCTGCTGAGGACGAAAAACCTTTTAAATTCTCAAGAGTTAAGAACATAGGTAATGGAAAATTTAACATGAGATTTTTCTAACCTTATCAAAATGATAGAATTATTTAGGAAGGGGCCTGTTTATTTAGACTACCATAAACATCCAGATATTTCTAAGCATTCATATTTTGGCCATAATTTAGAAATTACAACACATACGTTTATTTACTATGTATCAGATATTGCATTAACACTTTACCTATATTTTCTCACTTAATTGTTATGTTAATAATATCAAGTAGGTGTTATTACCTTCTCTTTATAAATATGAAAACTGAAGCTCATAGAGGTTCAAAACTTGCTCAATGTTAAATAGTAAGTGGAAGAGTTAGGATTCCAAACCAGAAATGTCTGATGGTTCAAAATGTCTGCTCTTTCCACTTTGGGACACTACTATCCCACGGATGATTTAGACAAATAAAAATTCAGGTTTATCTAATATATGACTATGTGTGCTTCTGTTAGTGGGTTGAGGTATCTTTTGAATATTGGCAACATAGAAAGAATTACATTAATGAAATGCAGTGGATGTTTAACCGTCAGTGCTTAAAAAAAGAAAGGGGATGGTTTCCTTCCCCTTCCCTTTCATCCTAATGACCCACCACTTCTTTTCACTAACTTTGTCTATTTTATAATCCTTTTGTAACCAAATGATAAAGTGTAGCTGGACATTCTCATCTATGTCCAATATATAAAATGATATTGGACCAAAAAATAAGCCCTCATAACCAAAACAAAAAAGGCATTAGCAAAACAGTATTTTACGAACCTCAAATTATAGGTCCTCTATGGCCCTCAAAGCTCAGGAAGAAAGGAAAGCCTTATTCCTGAGGAAAGGGAGTAGGGAAGAATTTGTAAAGGGTCACAGCAGTTTCCGCCACTAATGTGGAGGCAAAGCCCAAGTTCAGTTGCACCCATTGAGTCCCAGAGATGTCAGCCTGAATCCACACAGTCAGTTCTTTCATTCATTTCTTCCACAATTATTTAGCAAGCATTTTCTGGGTAATGGGGAGATAGGACCTGGCCTGCGCTGGTAAGAGCAGTTACCTGTTAGTTTGGGAGTGAGGAGGGACAGAGGTCAGATAAGGAGCAAGTTGCTGCAAAACCATGAGTGTTGGGGGCTCGGAGAAAAAGCATCCAAGTCTATTTAGATGACCTCTAGGCCTTCATTTTCTAGCAAATACCCTCTTATCTCTATACCTAGAATAAACTTATTTTTAGAAAGTATGGTAGATCTTGGTACCAGGGTACTAGAGCGTGACATGTTTAGGTTATGAGGCCAGAAAAGGCTCTTCTGTTATTGTTTGTTGTGGGATCTTAGACCAACGTTGTCCAATAGAAACATAATGCCAGCTGCATATGTAATTTAGCCTTTTCTAGTTGCCACACTAAAAATAATGAAAAGAAACAGGTAAAATTAATTTTTGTAGCATCTTATTTAACCAAGTATATCCAATATATCATTATTTCAACGAGTAGTCAATATAAAAATTATACATGAGATTTTGCTTCTCTTCATTCCAAGTCTTCAGTATCTGGGGTGTATTTTACATTTACAGCACATCTCTGTTTGGATTTGAATGAGCCACCCTTCAAGTGTTTGGCAGCCTCACGGTGCTACTGCATTGGACCGTGCAGATCTCAACTTTGAATATAAACATGGATAAAAATGTTGAAGATATGCAAGGCTTCTGTTCTTAATACCCGAGACCAAAATGTAAATAGTTTATATTTCCCTGTCCTAGCTAAACACTATGTTGTGGGCTTTGTGTTATAATCTGACAGTACAAATTGAATAGAAAAGCAGTAATATTGTTTCATTCTTTTTTCTATTAAATTTCAGGTGAATGAACAAATTCAAAAGTATGGTGTTATAAGAGCACCATCTTGTGGCATTGTGCTGTTTATATTGTTGAAACAGAATTTGGGGAAAAGGGAACAATGCCAAGCAATCAGGATAAGATTATGATTTTAAGAAATTAAATTTCTTAAATTTTAATTAATAGTGGAGGAACGACCATTGTCCTCTCTCATCTGCAATCTTTCGGGCAGACCCCCGAGTTGTATGAACTGGGCTTAACAAACTTCCCAGCTCTGGGAGTCAGATAACACTCCAGCATGAACCTTGGTAAAGGCAAGCAAGGCTTTAGTGCTAATATGTGAATACAGTATTTACTCCAGTGAAATACGGCAGGGAGAATGCTCACAAAAGACCAATGCATATGAACACATTGAGATTTTAGCAGAAACCCTAGAATATAATCTCCACCATCATAAGCGATAACAGATCTACTACGGAGCTGCCAAACCTGAACTTTCTTCATTAAAGTCCTCAATGAAGTAGCATTTGCCACTAAATGGTCACTTCAACGAATCAGAAATACCAGTTGGTCCCAGCACCGTGTTAGGGGGGCCAGGAGTGACTCTGAGAAGTCAAACTGCTCACTGGCTTGACCAGAGAAGCCACGTAAAGGAAGTCATTTTGGAGACTAGCTCCCGGTAGAGACCACGTGTGGCCAGGTCCAGCTCAAGTGCCCTTCTGAATGTAGTCATGTGTTCTTGTCACAACTTGAACCACCTAAGGAATCTTTTGACATAAAATTTATTTAGATTCAATCCATAAAACATATAAGGTCCCCCTGGAGGCCAGAATACAAACAAAGAAGTTTTAGGAAGCTTTAAGCCAGTACTATGATTTTCTGTAAAAAAAATGAATTATTAAAAAAAAATACCATATGTATCACAGTCACCATGAAAATAGTAACATCTATAAGTTACTCATTATACTCCTTCTGTAGCAGACTTAAAATAGTCCATTTTGGTGATCACACTAGTCCCAAACCTATTTTGGTCTGGGAGTATGTGTTCTTTATTCAGGGACATTCTACACAGGCGCAAGATGGCTTAGCCTCCTGTACTTAACGTTACTATTGATTCCAGGCCGAGAAATTATACATCTCAGAGTCCTGGGGAAGACTTGACCTTCTTAATATTAATTAGTGTAGCTAACTGAAGGGTGTGAGGAAAGACTTCTGTTCATCTTTCTCTTGTCCAAGGCTCCTAGAAAGGTGTGCCCACTTTGTATGAGTTGTCTATTATTGCATAAGGAATCTTCCTCAAACTTTGGGGCTTAAAACAAAAAACAGTTATGATCTGGGGTGGGCGCAGGAATTTGGGAGCAGCTTAGTTGGGTGACTCAGTTTGTACTCAGGATGTTGACAGGGACTGAAGTCCGAAGGCTGGACTGGAGCTGGAGGACCTGCTTTCAAGAAGACTCACAGACTTGGCAATTGGGAGGAAGCCATTTGGCATTTTACAAAGACTTCAGTTCCCCACAGTGTGGGCCTTTCTATAAGCTGCTCACAATGGACTTTGCCCCAGTGGGTGATGAGAGAGAGAAAGGGAGGTAGAAATCACCATGTCTTTTATAACTAGTCTTGGAAGTGACACGCCATCACTTCTGCTGTATTCTATTAGTCATGTAGACCAAACCTGAAGTAGTGTAGAAGGAGATTACATACAGTTGTAAATACCAAGAGGTTGGGATCATTGGGGGATATTTTAAAGGCTATTCTATTCAACATTTTGCTGGAGGTTTAAGACAGTATAATATGGCAAGAAAAAGAAATAAAAGGCATATAGACTGTAATGGAAGAAATAAAACTGTCTTTACTTTCAGAAGACACAGATCATCTATATAGAAAATCCGATAACTGAGTTTAGCAAGGTTGTAAGCTACAAGTTCAATCAATTACATTTCAATATATTAACAATAAATAATCAAAAATTGAAATTAAAGACACCATTTACAATAGCATTAAAATATGAAACATTTAGGAATAAATCTGACATAAGATGTACAAGACATGATGCTTAAAAGACAAAACATCGCTAAGAGAAATTTTTAAAAATGTAAATAAATGGAATAACTACTGCGTACACAGGTTGGAAAACTCAATGTTGTCGAGATGACAATTCTCTCCTCCTAACCTAATCCAATAGATTAATAGGTTTATTGCAATCTCAATCAAAATCCCATTATGTATTTTTGTAGAAATTGTCAAGTTAATTATAAAATTTATATAGAAATGCAAAGGACCTACGATAAACAACTTAGAAAATAATTTTTTGAAATAAAAGAAAAAAGGACTGTCACTACTTCATTTTAAAACTTATAAAGCTAGTTATCAAGGCAGTGTGGTTTTGGAGTTCGAGAGACAAATAGGTCAATTAAACAGAATAGAGTCCTGAAATAGTCCCTCATGTTTATGTAAAACTGATTTTGACCAAGATGAAAAGTCGTTTCAGTAAAGAAAGGATATGTCAACAAATGATGCTGGACGCTCATTTCAGTCGATACCTCCCACTATGTTCCAAATGTAAACTGCAAGTGGATCATAGACCTAAATGTTAAATTGAAAACTATAAAGCTTCTAGAAGAAAACATAGGAGAAAGATATATATGCTCTTAGGTTAGGCAAATTTCTGAGATGTAACACCAAAAGCATGATGTATTAAAGACAAATAATTGATAATTTATACTTGATCAAAAATAGAAACTCTTCCAAAGACACTAGGAAAATGAAAGACAAGACACAACCTGATAAAGCACTTGTACTCAGAGTATATACTCTCACATATCAATAATAAAACACACACACACACAAATCATTTGATGGACACTTGCCCAAAGAAAATGTATGATGGCAAATAACAATGCCAAACATCATTAGTCATTAGGGAGATGTAAATTAAAACCATGACATACTGCTACATACATATTAAAATGGCTAAAATTAAAGACAGACTATACCAAGTGCTGATGACCACGTGAAATAAATGGGAGGCTCATACACTGCTGGTGAGAATGTAAAATGGTACAGCCACTTTTGAAACATTGTGGTATTTTCTTAAAAAGTTAAACATACACTGACCATATAATCCAAAAATTCCACTACTATTTACCAAGAGAAATGAAAGAACACCACTTGCCAAAGACTCATATACAAATGATTACA
The DNA here is from genome assembly GCF_002837175.3 of Physeter macrocephalus. Taxonomy (NCBI): domain Eukaryota; kingdom Metazoa; phylum Chordata; class Mammalia; order Artiodactyla; family Physeteridae; genus Physeter; species Physeter macrocephalus. Next base: position 13,543,075 of record NC_041223.1, on the reverse strand, counting down.
GCACCTTCATTTCTAATAGCAAAAAACTGGGCAAAAAAATCCAAATGTCCAACTACCAGGGTGAACACACATATGAACAAACTGGTATATCCAACAGTATATTGCTTATTAAGAAACAGGGATGAACTACTGGTACACACAGAATGGATGAATCTCAAAGTAATGTTCTTTGAAAGTAGTCAGACAAATAACACATAATTATTTCATTTATACAACATTCTAGGAAAGGCAAACTAATCTACAGTGACAGATCAGTGATTGCCTGGGTACTAACAGGAGGGATTACAAATAAGCAGGAAAAACTCGGTGGATGATGGTAATATTCATTACCTTCGTTCCAGCGATAATGATGGCTTCATGCTCGCATATGTCAAAACATCAAATTATACACTTTAACATTTTTGTCTGTCAATTTTACATCAACAAAGCTTAAGCAAACCTGTGTTAATTTTATTGGAGGTTCTACTCCATTAGACAAAAGACACACCCACAAACCCATTTGAGATAAATCCTCTACCTTAGGTTTCTGCTGAGATCAAGGACAAAGCCCTTAAGCTTCTGTGAGGTCCTACTGACTGAGAGGACCTGTGTGGCCCACCTTTAAGTCTATGCCTTTGGTAGATCTGAATTAAAACTCTTTAATTCCTCCATACCCATAATTGAAACCAAAATATATTCAACTTTAGAATTAAGGAATAAAAAAAAAAAAGTCCTTATCCTGGGCTCTTATTAGCACAAATGCTCTGATTGCAGTCAAAGACATTTTATTCTACATACTATTTTTAATCTTTCTAGTATAGTTTTATATATTTCTTTTGTGGCTGTTTAAGCCATACAGTTTAACTGGTTTAGTGATGAATGAATTAATATACCAGTATTCCTCAAAGAGTGTTTTATGGTCTTCCTGTATTGAACCATCCTGAGATGCTTATTTCAAGACCCAACTACACAACTACTAGGATACTGGGTGGGGAGAAAACTGGAATACAGCCTGGAACAGAGCCTGGTAATCTCACAAGGTCCTCAGATAAGGAGACAAAGACCCACTCAATGCCTTCACACATACCAGGCAGTGTCCTACAGCTTCTTACTGCAGCTGTTTCTAGGATTAAAATGTTTAAATAGAAGACTCACATTATTTATTAAGCTTGTAACACTTTTATTCATAACAGGAAGAAAATTTATTTACATGTATATACAAAAGAGACATTTATTTTCTTACTCTGGCACATAAAAAATACAGAAATATTTACATATGTACAAAATATTAAAACATACAAACCTTACGAATAATGAAAAGTAAGATTTCACAAAAGATATTTTTGGGAAATACACACTGAAAAAGAGGTTCAAGAAAGGTGACAAAACATTTACATTAACAGACACCAGAAGTTGATATTTCAATAGGTATTATTAATTTGGTAAAGCAAATAAAATGTCTCAAATGCTAATGGATGGTAAAGAAGATTTACATTTAAGATTGTCCAGGTAAAATTACATGGTCCTCCTTTACCATAAAATTGAGACAATTTTATTTTACCTCTGAATCACAATCATCAGAAAAAGTTTTTCTTAAAATATTTAAATTTTCTGATTTATATTGAGAATTTTGAATTTTTTCACATTAAATTGTAAAATATTTTAAAAGTTTGTGTATCCTCTCTTCTCACTGGGAGGAAAAAATCCCATGTACTACACTGATTTCAACATAAAATTGAACGTCACAGTACATTTATTTTTTATTTTTTTAAGTTAAAACCTAACAGTTTCTAACTAACCTTCAAGATCACTTACAACTGATTTATTAAGAGATCACAGTCGTCGTAAATTCTTCTTGCTTTTCTTAGTACCAGGCAAAGGACCCATTTTATAACTGGCTTTTAGGGGCTTGCCATTTGAACAGTCTTCAGTGGTATGATAATTACACAGGCACCTTGTGCAATAATCAAATCCGCAGCCTTCTCGTTTACAGGTTGCCCGTTGTAAATAACAATCGTATTTTGCAGGTGAACTACAGCGAATACAGGCTTTGAGGCTTTCGTTCTTTTTCAAAGTTCTGGCAACCTAGAAAGAAGAAAATCCATAAACAAATTTTAGTAAGGACTGAATGTAATTTAGTTAGTCAAAACAAGGGCACCTCTGTGCCTTCCCCAATACATGTATAAAGCAGTAATGTCACAACTCTCGCCTTTAAGGAGCTTACTGTTCAACGGGTGAGAAACCATTGTCAACTGATCCAGTGGCTATTTCCTAATGCTACAAACATGCTCTTATTCATAAATGCTACTCATACATCTAATGCAGAACTTAAACGTCACCTTTTCTGTGAAATCTTCCTGGAGTCACTCAGGAGTTGGTTGCTCTTTCACCTCTAGTTCTACTTTTTTAAAAACACCTATCACATTATATGGTATTTATCTTTATATTGCTATGAAGGTTACCATGTTTCCATATCTATGCGGTACCTGATAAAATTAACTTCTTGCTTAGCTCTCTTCCTCAGTTATTAAAGGCAGTAATTGTGAAACGTAGTATTTAACAGTTTTATAAAAAAATTTCAAAAATCAAGGTTTTTCCTTATTCTCTTAGTGTTTCCAAATTAGATCTCAACAACATTGAACTGTCATAAACAATGCCAAATGATATCTATTATTTTCGGCATAGAAAGACATCTCTGTGTACTTCCCTAATTTGACTAGTTGAGTTATAAATGGTTTTCTTACTCTAAATCCTTTTAACAATAAATGTCCCATATGTTTCTAATTTATTAATAAACAAAAAATTACCTCAGAGAATTCACTGTGTCGACTGTAAGGAGAACCTTTCTGATCACCTGGATCAGGTAACTTGGTTTGAGCGTCTTTTTTGGGGAGAGTCTGGGTGGCTGACTTTTGCACGGATACTAATGGGGTTCTGAATAAAACATACTCTCTGGTTGAAGCGTGTGGTGAAAACTTAATGTTCTTTTCCTAATTAAAAAAAAAAGGTTTTAATAGGATTAAAAAAATATTCTCCTATATTCTCAACAATCAGGAATTTTTATTATGTTTGTACATGTTGTACATGTAAAAGGGGCAAATGAGAATATAAAGGATTTATTCCTGCATCCAAATTACCTGCATGTGCTTAAACACAGCCACCCACAACTATTCACACATTTAAAGCCTAACAACTAAACGGTTGAGTGAAACTGCAGATCAGAAATTGTGAGAAAGCGCTTTACACTCTTAGTATGTAGCATTTAATACATGATTTACAAAGCACTACCACCAGAACAAAAGGTCATTCTCCCCGTCCACCAGTAGATGGCAACAGTCACTGTTAAGTGTCCCCTCAGTGCTATGAATGGGTCCAAAACAATCTTTTGGAATAGAAAAGTTTCCATTAACACCAGCTTATACATAAAGAAACTGAACTTGGAGAATTTAAGCAATGCTTGTCTAAAGCTACACAGCTAGTAAGCAGCAGCACCAAAATTTGGACCTAAGTCTGCCAACTCCTAGGCCTGAAATTTTAATGTGTTGATCTTTATTCTCAGAAACATCACCAAAGTTACTAAGTATTTGGTAAAGTAAATGAATTCCTTTCCTGCATTAAGAATCTTCAATATGTAGATAATTACTGTTTATTTGTTAACAGCTAAACTACAAATGGCAACCAAGATTAGCTATATGGTCAACTCTCAGTGAGATCTGAGTAGTTTTCCCTTTATCTTCGGACATTTCCTTTCATGGAGAACCCAAGAAATAAATGACTGGGGTGGGATCCCATCCCCTTTATCTTTGAATTATTTTAATGAGTTAGTTACGAATGTAAAGGATTTCCAGATCATCTGTTATCCTTGCTATTTCCCCCTCCAATTTCAAAGGTAAAGAGCACTAGCTGTTATATTTTAAAATTAAAACAACTGCAAAAGACTTACGGTAATTCTTAGTATTGCTTTATTGTACAATTGCAATGCCCCCTTATCATCTTCTAGAATCTTCTTCCAAGTTGTGCTCACTTTAGACACACTGGAAAAGTAAATGATTATAAAGGAAACAATTAAAGCACCACAAAGAGCTAAGATGACTATATTACAGAAACACTAACAGTGCAAAAAAGAAATTTCTATTAGCAGTGCTTCTCAAACCCGGCTATACATTAGAATTGCCTGAGGCATGCACTTAAGATTTAAGGATGGCCCATGCCTAGTCACTTGGGTTTAATTGATCTAAAATGGGGGCCAGGGCACTGTATTTTTTTTAAAAGCTCACCATCAAGTAATTCTAAGTGGATCCAGGCTTAAGAACCACTACACTTCGCACTTCACTTTTTCACAATATCCACAAATATCAAATAAGAAGCCCCACTGTATATATGGCACTATCTTGGTTATTTATTAACATTAGACAAATTTCAAAGAACTTGAGGACACACTGCTATTAGCAGAAATCAATTTAAAAAATCCAGTTTGCTAACAAAAATGTTGTGAGGTTGGTTATCCCTCAAGAAGCTAGCCAATAATAAAAATCAATCCTTACTTACGTCTGTTTTCCTTCACCTATATTTCATGGACCAGTGTAAAGTAACACAAAGAATACCTCTAAAAAATTTTTCAAAAAGCCAAAAATGAACCCAGTTGAGCTGGAAGCAATCTAATCCAATAGTCTGGATAATCATCTTAATTCTCAGTTACCTCATCCTAACAGGTTTTCTTTGGTGGAATGCGAAAGGGTGGTCAGTATAAGGTTTCTAAGAAATAGTAATAATCAGACCCATTTGTGGGTTTCTGTATTTTCATCACTCTCAAATTTGAAAATGGCCTAAAAAGAACAGAAATTATTTCATACTTTCAAGTGTGACAAAAATCATAATGCCTATTGGACCTGTACACCAGACCTAGGCTCTTGTTTTATAGTTAAGACTAAAAGATGGAGCTTACGTATGAACAATTTCAGAACCAAAAGGAACAAAGATCCCAATCTCACAGAAATAGTTTTCTAATAGCATAAATATGAAATCTGAAGTAACTGGATTAAATGCATACTTTAAAATTATCTTTCTTTCCTCCTAGTGACATGAGTACATAAGCAGTGACTTACTACATAAGTAGTAAAATACCAGCAACCAGATAAAAAACATCACTTCAATTAAAAACAGTGCAAGACTACCCTACTATGTCTTTGCATGAGCTGGTGGTACTGGGCCATCTAACAAAAATGTTCATGGATTATACTAATGACCACAAAGCAACAATACTTACTTGATTAAGTCCATATCACTGAGCTGTGTCAAAATATTTGCTAAGAGATGTCTGAGTCCCCTTCGAAAGAGTTCACTGAGAATATCTACACAGTCTAGGCCCATTTTCCTGCCAATTATATTCTGTAGTCTAAAATTTCCACTGGATATAAATTCCTTCAGCTTCTCCCAATCTATTTTAGGATTTCGTTTACAATTTTTTTTTAATGTTGAACAAACCACTTTTTCAAAATGAAGAGCCGGCAGCAAGTTTTTGTTGGGATATTGGTCTGGGCTTTGCGTCCGTAGCAGGCAAGACTGTGGACTGTCACTGAAATTTTCCACCAGGGGAAGGCTACTGTCTTCATGTTCACTGAGGCCACTTTGCTGGGAAAATGAAGAGTAGCCACTGTCTTCATAAGGTCCACTGGTCTCTAGTTCTTCTATGTCATTTGAACTATTAAGTGTTTGCTGTACATGGAGATTTTCCTTATTATGCAAGGGCTTGCTCTCAGTTTCAAGTTCTACAATCCTGGGGCTCACAATTGGTGACCCAATATCTGATAACCTTTCATAGTCTTTAACGAAGTCTTTATAAGAACCTTCCAAATTCGCAGTAGTGTAGGAACCTTGTCTTCTGTCATCAGGCTTTACCGGTTTAATTCCAGAATGAACATGGTTATAGTTAAAATCACACTTCATTTTGACAGAGACAGTGGAACTTTCTTCTTTACAACCTACAAAAAGAACATAACATATTTACTTCCTAATGGCAAAATTTCCACATATCCCTACTTCTAAATTTGGGATATAGAGACTTAGTTATTTTGCATTCTCTCAGCACTGGGTACTGCCTATGTAGCTGTGAAATTATCCAAGTTTAATATGAGAAAAACATTACTAAAACCTTATAAAAGTATATACATCTTATTCTTGAGGGTGGTACCTTCAGTACAGACTGCTTTAAAATCTTTTTAACTCTACCATCTGACTTTTAGAGTCATATCTGAGTAGAAAGTAGTGACAAAAGGGACTATTTAATAAATATCTGTGCTTATGGAACAAATAAGGAAATGTGATGCACCAAGAGCGGGGTCTGAGATAAGAAATATCCTTATAGAAATCAAATACTTCTAGAGATATATGGTTAAGACAATGGAGGAGGGGAATGCCAAAATAGTTTTGATAAAAGTCGCAAAAAAATTTGTAATTTAAATGTTAGTTTAGCAATTATTATAAGCCTTACAATAATGAATCAAGAAATGTATAGGTAGCTTGGAGAAAGGACTGAAAAGGCAATAAATTTAATCATTTCAAAGTTAACCATACTACTGAGTTTTGGGGCCAGATAATTTTGCTGGGGGCTTTCCTGTGCATGTTTAGCAACTTTTAGCCATTTGATGCCATTAGCAGCCGCTATTCCCCAGTCAGGACAGTAAAAAATCTCTCCAGTAACCACTGATTGGAGTGTGGGGAAGCCAGCAGAGGCCACATTTCCCCCATTCCTTAGGTGAGAACCACTGCTTTAAAGGATGTGTGTGAGACTGGGAAGGAATGGGTTCAAGAAAATTGCTTAGCATTTTTGAAGGCAGAGTATATAGATGGTATGTGCTTCTAAGGTACTCCCCCACCTACTATACCCCCTGCAAACCAATCACAGGTAGGTAAAAATTTACCCTATAAGTAAATGTAGGTACGTAAGTACAGCATTTGTTCATATTAATTTTACTGTTTTTACTTAGAACCTCTAAGTACTAAAGGATGCCTTGATAGCAAGTAACCTTGTAGGTAGAGACTCTCTTTTAATTAGGTTTAAACCAAGTTCAGGGGCATAAAAGTAAATAAGCCCCCAATTAACCCTAACTCTAGAACAAATTATTCTGAGTGGTTCTCTTCTACTCAGAAGAGTAAAAAATTCCAAGAGATTTTTACTTTTGCCTCAAGTAAAGAATTAAGTATGATTTACACAAGACTACATTTTATCTGAGAGGATAAAAAAGAAGCCACCAACAAAGACACACCTTTTACTTTGTTTAGTTGCCTAAAGGGAAGAGGCCTGAAACTGTATTTCAGAAACCCAAAATTCTTTTCAAAAGCATTCTTCCTCTGCTGTCTTTAGAACTTAGTTACTGGGAGAATATTCTAGAGAACCCCTTTCATTCAACATTGTTCTTTGGATATGGACAGTTCTTTAAATTTAGAGCTAATAATGATTCAACTACCTTATTAAGTGTTTAGAAGTTAATTTCCAGTGTGTTTCCAAACACTTGATTCTCACAACCTTTTGAGGTAGAATGGAGAGGCATTATTATTTATAGTTAAGAACACTGAAGCTTATCTAAGTAACTTGCCTAAGATGTGACAGGTAGTTAAGAGGGACAGATTATTCTTCTTCACTGTAAATTCACTGTTCCTTCCACTATCTCACCTGGGAAGTAAGATAAAGAGCATTGAAAAAAAAAGCATAATAGTATAGACTTATGGACTTTGGGTTATAACTTAATACTATATATATATATATATATTTTTTTTTTTTTTTTTTTTTTGCGGTACGCGGGCCTCTCACTGTTGTGGCCTCTCCTGTTGCGGAGCACAGGCTCCAGACGCGCAGGCTCAGCGGCCATGGCTCACGGGCCCAGCCGCTCTGCGGCATGTGGGATCCTCCCGGACCGGGGCACGAACCCGTGTCCCCCGCATCGGCAGGCGGACTGTCAACCACTGCGCCACCAGGGAAGCCCAATACTACGTTATTTACATTGTTGCTCAAATTGTTCCAGTTTTTGCCATTCTAAGTTCATGTTCATTTGACATTCCTTACTTTTTGGCACTAAACAAGATGCTCCAGGATCATCTTGTATTTTTCCTGTTCCAGCCAGAAAACCTGTTATTTCTCCAAGGAACTTTGGTTCCTTTCATTGGTTCCAAAATCTGGATGCTGGTTGCAGATTTAGAGTGTGAAGTTTATACTGCAAAATAAGCTGAATACCATCTTTTACTTAAAAAAGGAAGCTGAAAGACTAAAAAGCTAATTCCATGTCTTTTAACTAGTTCAGTGCTTCCCCATGACCAAGCCAAATGCCCCTAAACAATGTGGGAAATATAATTGATCTGATATTATCCTGGAAGGAAAAAAAAGTATCACACAGTTCTGTGACCTCTTGACTCAGATAGATGAGGGGTAAGAGTCTAGTTCTGCCACTTCATTCATTTATCCAATACCTCTTTAGTGACAGGGTGTGGAGTAGAAAAGAAACTAGTCATGCAAGATCTTTTGGAGGTGAAATCCTGACATCTGAAAGCCTTGTGAAAAACCAGACAGAGGTGGACACTGGAAGGACAAGTGTTGAGCTTTCAAGGAAGAGTAAGGCCTGCAGGGCTGTGACTTAGTGAGCTAGGGGAAAAACTGATTGAAAATGAAAGTTGAAGAGGTACAGAATGCTCTATAGGATTTTTAGGGTAGACTGGCTTTTATTTAGTGTGTAAAAAAGAGCCTTTGAGGGGTTCTAAGTAGAGACATTTGGTTTATGTTTACAAAAAAAAAAGATTGGCAACTGTGGAAAACAGATTGTAGGAAGATTCAAGTGAAAGCAGGGAGGCTAGTTGGAGATGCCTATCACAGGAGTTCAGAGTTGGGTACCTGAGACTAGGATGGCCGCAGTGGAAATAAAGATAACTGGATAGATCTGAGATCTTTTTAGAAGGGTAAAGTCAACAGAGGTTGGGGATGTACTGTATTCGATGTGGATGATGAAGAAAAGGGGAGTAAAGAATACCCTGGGGTTTGAATCGAGCATCTCAGGTACAAAACACAAACAACAAACAAACAAACAACTAAGCAAGCTTCCTCATTTATAAAATGCAGGTAAGAAAACCAACCAAACTGGATTAAATGTATGGAAGAGTCCCTGTCACTTATAGTTTAATAAGTAGAACTTATTTTCACCGTATCATTTTTGTAAGCCAAATCCCTTCATATTCGTTATACTGTAAATCACGAACATTTTAAAAGTAGCAAAATGCATTCTACACAGATCTATGCATTTCAGATTATTATATACTTTCCCTAGGAATCATATCCGACTTCAAATGAAAATCCTTGCTCAGCCTTCTGACTAGTTTTGTGACCTAGAACACTAAATTAGTCTTTGTTTCTTTAAAATGGAAATACTAATGTCTACCTCATAGAGTTGATAACATTCTTAAAACCTCTTAGTTACCCACTCAACAATCCAATCACAAGAAAGTGGTATGATAGTTAACCGTACAAAGTTTGACCTTGCATTTAACCTTCCAGTGTAGATGTGACACGTCATATTACAATAGTTAAAAAGATTACAGTGCTTGGAATTAAAAATCTTTACGGCTATCCCAATGCTAAATAATCAAGTTCTACAATCTCCAATACCTATAAGATAACCAGTATGTGCCCAACACTAATTAGGCATGGCTATTCCTTAAAAATTTAAGAGAGCCCCAAGGCCTGCCGCCATCAACAGCAAATCAGCCATAATCCCTGAGAGAAAATTTTAGAAAAGCCTACTTTCAGAAGTAATGGAATGCAATAGATTTTTAATTTCATTTCCTCAAATTTGTAAGTATGGGAAAAAAATTCCAGGGACCAGCAAATATTCTCGTGAGGGGCAAGGTAGTAAAGACAACTGGAATTAAGCAACCAAAAAAATCCCTTCTTAGAGCCACCAAGCTTCAGAATTTCACAGAGGGGCTCAAGATTCAGGGTTTTCTAGAAATAGACTTAACCTGTTAAAATATTTTTTGAGTTTTCTACATTCCTTTTCTAAAGAAAGGGGCACTTTTCAGTGATGACCAAATATACAATATCAAGTTGCTAATTTCTAAAATTCTTGGTCATTTCTGAGGTAAAATGAATGCATCTGGATCTCTTTGGGGAGACAGCAACAAAGAGGATAAAAAAGTCAGCGTTTATCTGAGTGCCTTCCATTCCACCCAAGGGTTGGAATAAAAGACTGGTTCCTCAGGAGCGCGGGGGAAAAAAGGTAACTGATTCTTCACTTCTCAAATCTGCTTCCCAAATTCTTCAAGACCGTCTCAGTTTGGACAAATTCAGGGTTTTGTATTAAAAAGTGCCTTTCTTCCTCCCTCCTTCTGACTCCAGGCCTTGAGACGGAGTCACTGGGTAAAGGGAAAAAAGGAGAAACTGAACATTTTTGGTTGGACGTCCCAGCAGAGCCTGGCCCGATGAGGGGGGCCCTGCATTTGGCGGGATTGGGGGGGGAACCCTTGAAATCCCGAGGGGTCGGAGGGGTGGCCCTCAGGGCGCGGGCCGGCGGAGGAGGCGGGAGATAACAGCGAGCACGATCTCCCGCGCCCGCCAGGAAGGCTGAGGTGACGAAAACCGGGGGGAACTGACTTCCGACCCGGGGGTGCGGGGCACAAGGGGAAACGGGGCACAGAAGCGGGGGTCGGGCCCCTGGCCGGACTCTGCGGGCCGCCGGCTCGCGGGCCCTGTCAGAGCCTCAGCCCCGGGGTGGGGGAGGGGAAGGAGGGGCGTCTGGCGCCCGGGCCGGCGGGGTGGAGGTCGGTGGCCCTGCGCGAGGAGAGAGGGCCACCGGGGAGGTCGCGACCCGCACCTCCTCGGGAGCCGGCGCCCAGCTACGCGTGCACGGCGGGACCCGGGCCCGCCGTCCCGCCTCGGCACCTCTGCTTCCCCTCCCCGGACCCCTGCCTTCTCCCTCCCGGTCTCGAGACCCCCTGCCGCCGCCGCCGCCGCCGCCGGCCGCCCGAGGCCCAGCGATGGGCCCCACGGCCGGATTCCGGAGCGCGTCGGGTCCGGGGCGCTGTCCCCTGTCTCCCCCCCCCACTGGGCACCCCTCCTGGAAGGCGCACCCCGCTCGCACTCTCTCCTCTCACCCACCGTCCAAGGGGCGAGGGCGCCCGGCGGCTGTCAGGACGCCGTAGGTGCAGCGGCAGGAACCGGAGGGCGGCCGTGGGGAGCAGCTGCAGAGGCACCGGCTCATGCCAGGGCAAGTGGGGGTCCGCCTCAGGTGAGGGAGCTGCGCCCGCGGCAGAGAAACGGGCCACCCGCTTCTCAGAGGTCTAGCTTCTAAAAGGCGCCAGCTGGTACTTTTAAAATCTTTGAATTTGGTGCCCAAATCCGCACGGCCCAATGGGGCGCGCCGCTCGCACGCGCGCTCCAATGGGAAGGCGGCGGGAGGGGGTGCCCTCACCCACGCCCAATTGGAGGCTGCCGAGGCGGGGCCGAGCCGCCAGGCCCAACCTCTTTCTTCCCCGGCGGCTCCGCGCGTCCGGAAAGATGCTGAGGCCGGAGGCGGGGCCTCGGAGCGCAGGGAGACCACTGCCGGGCCGCACGTGGAGGGAGCCTACCACGCATGCGCGCTCCCGCCACGCTTCCCTTCGCCGTCTGGGGAACGGGCCTCCTGCGGGTCCTAATTTCATCTTGAAGGCGGCTTCGGCTTCTGTTTGAAGATCTCCGACGGGTAGAAAAGTTGGCCGACTTTCTCCGGTCATCTCACAAGCGGGAGTTTGGTGAGTGGCGACTGTGGTCGTCCGGGAATGCAGACTTTCCGGAATAGGAGCCCTCCCCCAGCCCTACGTAGCCCGCCTCTCTAGGATTTAGGCGCGCTCCTCTCTCCTCCTAGTTTCGCCCCACCCCCGGCTCAGCGCTTTCGCGCAGGCGCTTATGGCGGGCGGTAGCTGTGCTGTTGGCGGGTTGGCGCTTGCGCGCTGGGGTCCCCCGCGTTTCTGTTTGGGGGGCGGAGAGCGTGGGGCCGCGGTGGGTGGGTCCGCGTCCCTCCCGGCACGTGGAGCTGGTCCCGCTGACTTGGTGGGGGGGGGGGGGCCTGGTCCCGCATCTCCCTGGAGCCTTCCGGAGGGGGTGAGGCTGGGACAGTCACTTGTTGTAAGCGTGTTTGTTTTTATTTTCAACCACTGTTCCCCAGCCACCACTGCTTTGTCACGGACGTTTAGCTTATTAAATCTACTGTACTCGCCCGGGTTTCGTTTCTTTTCAAGGGCCATGCGCACACTGTAGTCCTTGCTCTAGAATGAATGAATGAATCAATTAGTCATCCTGCCCTGTGAGTTCCCATTCCCACACCCTGGGACCGAAGGCTCCTGTCTGATTTTCTAGTGATGGAGGAAACCGAGGAAGTATTAATTGTTAAGTCTTCTATGACAAGTTGTACCGTATAATTTGTCATGCTGAACTTTTCACTCTTTGAATGTGTGCTTTAAGTGGTGACATTGCAGTCCCCCGACCCAGCTTTTGGTCACAACACAGTGAAGCTACAGGAAGTAAGCTCCCCAAAGTCCGAATCCCTGTCTTTTGCAGTTTTCCCTCTTTCTTTTGCTTTTCTGCAGCCTCGGGGAGAGTTAATAGTTGGCTAGTGGTAAGCGCTCAAATTGTTGGTAACTTTAGGTAAAATTTTCGATAGTTCATGTTTTTTTGCGTTAATTTTTATTTTTCAGAATGTTGCATTAAATTAGTATTTTTCTGGGTTGCTGAAATTTTTGGCATCTCCTTAAATTTTTGCACCTGAGTCATGTCTCTCACCTGGCCCTGGTGCTAGGTCCTGGAGACATAGGTTTGAAAAGACAAAATGTCCTGTTCTTCAGGGAGTTTACTTTCTAATGAGAAAGAAATTGGCAATTAACAATTTCATTGAATGAAAGAGGAATATAAAACAACATAAGGGGGTAGAGAATGGGCAGTAGGGGCAGGGTTAAGGACTTTGGGTGGTCAGGAAGGTTTCTGAGGCTTTGGACCAAGATCGGAATGTTGAGCTGGCAATGCAGAGATCTGCATAGTAAGCAGAGGAAAGAGACTGAAGGCGCATAGCTTGTACCAGGGCTAGAAGGAAGTCTAGAGCCTACAGAGCAAAAGAATAGGAGGTGAGGTCAGATAGGTAGAACCCAGATCCTGTAGGACTTCGTTAACTGTTGGAGGGATGTTAGCAAGGGAGTGATTTGTTGAATGAATATTAAAGCTATGGTAGCTTTTTTATCTAATAGGCACTTTGTAATATTAGCCTTTAATTCTCCCGATAACCTTAGGGTTTTCATTTTCTGATTGTGCTTAAAAGTGTAAGTTCATTCCCACAGAACCACCAGTCTTAGGATAAGTCCATGTACTTTCCTCTTTCCTCTGTGTTATACCGAAGAGTAGTAATATTTGTGGGAGGCCTGATTGCTTATAAGTACGTTTTCATATGACTTTCCCATCTGACCTCAGAGATCATCTTTATTCACCTTTTTTATTTTTAGATGCAAATATGTGAAATTTGAGGGGAGGGGCGTTCTCATTAATTTAATTGAGCACCTGGGCTATAACCTTTGAATCTTAACCACAGCTTAAAAGGTGTACTCCAGGGGCTTCCCTGGTGGCGCAGTGGTTGAGTGTCCGCCTGCTGATGCAGGGGACACGGGTTCGTGCCCCGGTCCGGGAGGATCCCACGTGCCGCGCAGCGGCTGGGCCCGTGAGCCATGGCCGCTGAGCCTGCGTGTCCGGAGCCTGTGCTCCGCAATGGGAGAGGCCACAACGGTGCCCGCGTACCGCAAAAAAGGTATACTCCAGCAGTTATTTTTAAAATTTATTTTCAGAAGAAGGTTAAGATACTGGAAAAATTAAAATTACTATCGTAATATAAGGTAATATAAAGAGTGAAGCATGTTTTATTGCATGCTGGAATAGTTTGTTAGTCTTTTTCTTTAGGCTTATTAAGTCAATATTGATTTTAACTATTAGAGCTTTAATTATGTTGAAATATTATTCTTAACTGAGAGTTAACTTTTTCAGTAGGTTCATGAGCACCTGTTAGTTTCATTTTTAGTGAGAAATTTAGAAAGGGCTATTCTGAATTTTACTAGATGTCAACAGATATATGTACCTCTTTTTTTCTACACATCAGTATCAATCAGAATTGTTGAGTTTTTAGGTGCAGAATGAAGTGCAGAGAGAATTGCCCTTATTCTCACCAAATCCTTATTGCCGATCTACAGCATGCAAGACATCCGGGAAATGTCTGGAAATAATTGGGACGTGGTACCTGCCCCTTTGCTTCCTATCTGGGCCGGCCACCTAGTAGACGTAGATGCTCAGTAAATAATCTTTGAATAAAAAGCATCATGAGTACAGGGGGGAGGAGAGAAGGTGTACAAAATACAGCTGTGAACACTGGATGGGTCAAATACGTCTAGTTACCGTGGGAGTTGTTATAGAACAGCGGAGTTACTGCTGTATGCCAGGATAAGAGATTACTCTGTAGGACAGGGTTTCTCAACCTCAGCACTACTGACATCTTGGGCCAGATAATTCTTTGCTGTGGAGGCTGTGCTGTGCATTGTAGGGTGTATAGCAGCAGCCTTAACCTCTGACTCCTCCTGCCTCCCGCCCCAAGTTGTGATAACTGTCTCCAAACATAGCGACATGTCCCCTGGGGAGTGAGGTTGCCTCTAGATGTGAACCTTTGCTGTTGGGGATGTCTTTTAAGGGAATGGGGAGGAGAGTGGCCTTCCCTGGCATAGGAACGAAACGGGGGCAAGCTTAAATGCAGGAGGATTTATCAAGAAAAATTAATTTGATGTGACATAAAGGGGTGGTGTGTAAAGTGGGCTAATATGAAAGGATGCTGGGTAGGGATATGGATGTGCTGCGTGCACACTTCAGAGTTGGAGTTTTTTTGGGCCTCTCACCGCTGTGGCCTCTCCCGTTGCGGAGCACAGGCTCCGGACGCGCAGGCTCAGCGGCC
>NC_041223.1:13471844-13527980 GCF_002837175.3 Physeter macrocephalus | reverse complement strand
ATGTGGGATCCTCCCGGACCGGGGCACGAACCCGTGTCCCCTGCATCGGCAGGCGGACTCTCAACCACTGCGCCACCAGGGAAGCCCAGAGTTGGAGTTTTATTTGGGAGGCAGTGGGAACCTATTAAGTTGTTGAGTAGAAGGGTGACAAGATCAGAGCCTTGCATTTTAGGAAGATGAATCTGGCAGTTATGTATGTGTGACCTGAATTAGAGTTAGGATGCAGGGGACTATTACAGCAGTCCGGGAGAAGCAATTGTGGACCATAGTGGTGGTAACGGAATCAGTGAAGTTTAGGGTATTTAGGGGAGTCGGCGTTAGCAGTAAACTGCATATGAGGAAGAGGAGTCGAAGATGACTACAATTTGAGAGAGGGAGAATGGTAGCGCCGTGAAAGAAACTGAGATCACACAACGAGAAACGGTTATAGAGGAATATGACATTTCGTTTTAGACATAGTGATTATCTATTTATACATCTTTAAAATTTCCATTCTGGCTGAATGAGTTTTGATTAACTGATGTTGTAGGCCGTTTTGAAATGAAGATCAGTTTTGGTTCTTCCTGAACGATACACCAGATTTCTAGACAAATAATTTTAGATCTAACTGCCTTTTAGACATCTTTTTAGTGCCATGAAGTTAGGTGTTGAAGAGACAAGAATGAAGAAAACAGTTTTGTCCATTAATGAAATGATGTGAAAGGGTTAATAATACATTCCATTTCCTGACCACCCTTTCCCTTTTCCTTCTTAAGCACACAAACCTGAGATAGGAGTAACCCAGTGAGTTTATTGCCTTGCCATTAATGTTTTCATACTGTTGTGTAAAGTGCTGTGGAATACTAATGAAGAGCAGTTAATTCTGCGTAGGTGCAAAGGTTCCCTTTGGGTTGGACCTTGAAGTCTGGAGGTAATTATGTGTTTTAGGAAGAGAGGGCAGGGAAAGCAAGGGCAGGTGGGAGCGACAGTGGGTGCTTTATAATTCAGGTAGCTGTGCAGATGCATAGTTTGTGCAAACAGCTACAAAGTTCTAAGGCCCTTAAAATGTTAGATGTAGGGTTCTAGTAAGCTTCATGCCAAAATTCTGTTGCTCTACTCTTACCTTTTCCTGGGTTCCAAAAATTACATTTTATCATATAGGAATAACTAATTTAGATTAGTGAGTGGAGTGGAAGCCAATGTCAGTTCACAGACCAGAATTTGTCAATTACTCCACAGGTGTTCATAAGGCACATAGTGATACATATCTTAAAGTTATATTGTTAAAATTACCAGAGTATTATGATAATTTTTTTCTAACCAACTGTGATGTTCCAATGGGCAGGAAGTTTGAAAACTGATCGAAGGTTCTTTCCCACCTTCATTAGTACAGCTCTCACACTTTCTTTTCCTGTGGTGCAGAGAGGGAGGGAGTGGAGAGGGATGGGGACAGAATGAGTAGACTTTTGGCTCTCCCTTGTTCACAGAATGAAATACAACATTCGAGACCTTTCATAATCTCAGTGCAACTTTTCTAATTATTACCTGCTAGAGGAGGTAAAGAGAAATTGAATAACAGTATATTGTAATATTTAATAACCTGTGGCTATGTCCCTTTCATTCAAAAAGGAAACCAAAAGACCCAAGGGGAAAGTGGTAAATCTGGGAGACACAGGCTTGCATTGGGCCTTGTGCAGTGACGATGACTGCTGAATGACTGCTGAATGAACGCGTCTTGCTGTATTCTCGAGTTGCTTAGGTCACTAAAAGGGGCATTCATCAGCTGTTCCTGTGAAGGCAGAACAGAATGGCTTTCATGAGCAGAACATTACAGGGGAGAGGGATACTCTTCAAATTAAAATTCTCTGATGTATTTGATAACCTTTGGCCAGCTTAAATTCTTAACTGTCTTGAATGGTTTTTCTACACCTCCCTTTTAGAGCAATAAGGTGAGAAATTATCAATATAAAATCACTCTGAAATTTAGCACATGCTGGGGCTTTAAAGGAAATTTGGCTAATAAATGTTGACTTAAAGAGGAAACAACTGCCTGACAATAATGTAGTTTTGAATTTATGTAGTACGTTTATAAAAATTAAGACTACTGTTCACTCAGACACATATGAAAAAATGTGCAGTTTTGAGAGTTAACTAAATGTCTCCTAATACTTTAACATTTCAATCATTTAACCTTAATAGCGAAATCACTTTTGTTTCTCTCGAAATCCTACCTTGTTATAACTACCATAAACTTGACATTTATTCATTATCCACTAGGTAGAGCTCTTCATAATTGTAGTCCTTAGTTTACCTCGTTTTCAAAATATTCTCGAGCCAGCATTTCTAGCTTTTCTCACTTTTTTTATGGGGTAACTGACATGTCCTGTTTTCCTTTTTTGTAGTTAAACAGCTTGAATTTATGACTGCTTTTTGCAGTGAATCACACACCATGGGAGAACCATGGGGGGGCTCTATTTATCAAGCACACTACTTTATTTGCTGTTGCTCTCAACACCAAGAAGTCTTTTTATTTTTTTTTTAATTATTTATTTTTAAAATTTTTGGCTGTGTTGGGTCTTTGTTTCTGTGCAAGGGCTTTCTCCAGTTGTGGTGAGCGGGGGCCACTCTTCATCGCGGTGCGCGGGCCTCTCACTGTTGTGGCCTCTCCCGTTGCGGAGCACAGGCTCCAGACGCGCAGGCTCAGTAGTTGTGGCTCGCGGGCTTAGTTGCTCCGCGGCATGTGGGATCTTCCCAGACCAGGGCTCGAACCCGTGTCCCCTGCATTGGCAGGCAGATTCTTAACCACTGCGCCACCAGGGAAGCCCCCAAGAAGTCTTCTACCAGCTGTGCAGCCTCAAGCAGACATTCCTGTGCTCTCCTTCCCTCTCAGGCTCAATTCTCTGAAGTCAGGCTTATCAGAAAACAGCTAATCATAACCAGGATTGCCAGGGAAAAAAGAACAACTTCTTTTAAATCTCATGATAGAAAAAAGACTATACTGATTTAGCTTTAAGCTCACTTTCAACAAATTCTTATTTCACAAGGGTGAAGTCATTTTTTTTAGCGAATCTGATACATCTTAGCATATCAGAGCATTCAGGCTGGCTTACTTAAGTGCATATTTTAATGACAAAAATGCCAAGTCACAGGAGAGGGAAGGACTATGCAAAACTAACCTAGTCTTAAGCTCTTAACTTCCAGTTTGCAGGAACTACTGTGACTTGAGGAACAAATGACGTGACCCATAATAGTCTCGCCTTCTCAAATGAAAATTCAGTGCAGTGTCATGAAAAAAAGGGGGCAGCGGCTGGCAGGGCTGTTCTAGAATAAGGGAAA
Organism: Physeter macrocephalus; assembly: GCF_002837175.3. Classification (NCBI taxonomy): domain Eukaryota; kingdom Metazoa; phylum Chordata; class Mammalia; order Artiodactyla; family Physeteridae; genus Physeter; species Physeter macrocephalus. The sequence continues at coordinate 13,524,665 of NC_041223.1, read as the reverse complement.
TTTAAGCAATATAATCACGAATTCCCATCTGTGATTCTTAATTGGATCCTGGTTTGAAGAAGCCAGTTAAAACATTTCGGGGAGGACTGGGGAAAACTTGAATTGGGTGTTTGAAGATGTTAGGGAATTACTGTGAATTTTGTTAGGTGTGATGATAGTATATGATTAAGTAGAACAGTGTCATTTTTTTTAAAATCCAAGCTGAAATATTTAAGGGTGAAGTGTAACGTATTTATAACTTCTAACACTAAGCAAATATGAAAACATCAATTACTGAAACTAAGCAATGAGTATGGTTGTGCCAGTTACCGATTTATTGCCTTACTTTGTGATACTGGAGCTGGACCTATAAACATTTCTCCTTTGCCAGCGGGTACCATGTTAAGCTTTGTCAGTAGGGGAGGTGGACAGACAGCGCAGGAGGAAGTGGCTTCTTGTTTCTGTTTCTATGCACAACTGCCAGGGGTGCTTTTGGACACTGATGGTTAATTTTATGTGTCAAGTTGGCTGGGCCACAGGGTGCCTAGGCTTCTAGTAAACGTTACTCTCCAGCAGGCCTGACTCTCCACCTGGAGGGAAGGGAAGCCCTTTCCAAGGGTATTCTTTCCTTGGGTACTCTCTCTCAGTCCTAGAGTAGTAATCTTTTATCTTCTAATAGCTAATCCCATCGTTGGTTAAGAATTTTTTATATCAAAATTATCCCTGTTCAAATTACAAGGTATGGTTTCTGTCTCCTGACTAGAACCTTGACTAATAACAATAATTACTGTCATATTTCTACTGTTTTATGTTTGAAGTTTTCCTTAAGAGTTAAACCAAATTTCTGATCATTCGTTAAATATTTTACATAAAACAAAGGACTGTTTTCCTTTCTTGTGAGAGTTCAAAATGTACAACCAGAGTCATGATTATATTGTAATACTTTTTACTAATAAATTGAGAGATGATTCATATAAATTACCTATGTATTAAAAACATGTTACTCCCAACTGTGTTAACTCATGTGTTTCAAGAGAATACTGTATGTACACAGTGTGACTTGCTATAATAGAATTTTCATAAGCTATACAAGTCTTTAATAACAAATCAACTTAAACTTTGTTGGAAATAATTTCTACCAAAGATTCATAATTAGCATAATCCTTCAATGACTGTACAAGTTCATCCAGTAGGTACTCTCCTTGCATAAAAGTTTCAAGATCATGAAGTGACTTGTTTATTCTGTGATCTGTGACCCGGTTCTGTGGAAAATTGTATGTTCTTATTTTCTCTGACCTTCCTTTAGTGCCAATCTATATATTAAAAAAAAAAAAAAAGATATGAAATACAGTTAAATTCAGGGCAATTAAACCTACAAATTTAACTTACCTGGAGATTAAGCTCTTGGTTTATCATTTACAACAATGTTAAGAAGCAAGTTTTAAACATTCTGAATCCTCAAATAACATGGGAACTTGATAGAGAAAAAAGAATATAGGCTTTAAAGTCAGACAGATTAGTACTTGAATTCTGAATCCCCTCTCTGCCATTTAATACTTTATGACTCTAGGTAATTTATTTCAACTCTAAACTTTCGTTTTCCCCATTTGTAAAATACAGACAATACCTACTGCAGTGAAGGTGCATACATACAGCCTGGCACACAGTTGATATTCAAATGCTAGCTAAACATATATAACCTCTGTGAATTAATCTGGTTATCATCAGTGATGACAAAGTTATAATAAGGAGTTAATACAAGGGGTCTGTAATTATAAAGTCAAATGCCAAACAGGAAATAAGTTCGGTTTCCTTTGCAACTTTCTTCCATAATTTTCAAAGGATTCACAATGAACGGGAATTCCATATATCTTTATAAAATAACTTTGGTGAATGAGAAAGACACCTTTGAATATAAAAAACAGGGCAGAGGTGTAAGATTGCTATAAAACAAGTATAGCCCTTGGTTGAGCTACTTGAATTGTACTCTAATTTTGACAAATACATTGAAATGATTTTAACACATACAAAAACTTGTTTATCTAAAAATATTTTTATCCTTTGGAAGCATTTTTAAGATTTCAGTTTTACCTGAATCTTTCTAGCATTGTATCGTTTACTTGTTTCTTCTTCTACACGCAGGCTGTATAGTTTTGCACGTAACTTCTTCATAGCCATCTCTCTGTTTTTCAGTTGAGATCTCTCTTGTTGGCATTCAGAAACAACACCTGAATAGTGTTATGAGAATTAAAGAGTTTTAATAGCAAAATCTTCTTCATTTATTATCAAGGAATACTCCTTTTCCTTCTCATTCTTTTTCTTCTTCCTTTATAAAGGGAAAAAATAGGACTCTAATATAAAAAAGGAAGACTGTAAACTTAACAAGTAACTTTTACAGTTATCGGAAAACTGAAAATTTGAGTTATAGCTCAAAGTATTTCCATATTGAAGAGAATACATACTAAACAATAAGCATTAGTCATTTAAAATGGATTATTTTCTGGTACCTGCAGCTAGTCACCATAATTTTTTTTAAAGTAATAACTACTCATTATACAAACTGAATTATAAAAGTTAACCTTATTACCAGAGTTAGTCGCTATTAATATTTTTGAGTATTTCCGTCCACTTTTTTTTCTATTCCTGTTTATATAATATGTATTACATAAGACATCATCTTCAAGTTTAACGTGAGGATTTCCTCATGTTAAAAAAGAAGAAAATGAACCCAGCACTCCCATCAGCCACTCCCAGTCAACAGGAATTATGACTGAGATCATTTACAGTAGGCGGTTCTTATATTCTTTCTAGACAACGGAGGTCTGTTAACCATATGCTCTTTATCACATGTAAATCAACAGTAAAAACACGTTTAATAATAGTGTACTGTACACCAATAGTATTTTGAAGGCTTAAGGGATATTGAGTTATAGCTCCATTGCCTTACTGTCCAGAATTAAGACAGAACCCCTGGATGTCTGCAGATGGACTTAATGAAATTACCTGCAAAACTTTGCATATAAGCATGTTTTTCTGGGTAGCAGGTCCAAGCTTTCATTTTCGCAAAGAATCCATCTCCTCCTCCCTCCAAAAAAGGGTAAGAACTAGTGATTTAGACCATTTTTTGATAAAGAAGAACCCATGATATTACTTCATTGTGAGGATTTTTAAAAATTAATGATATAGTCACTAACATGGAAATTACCTGGGCTTAGATCCCTCCCTCCTTCTGGCTTTGTAATTATCCTGCAGAGTTTCAGCTAAGGATTCAAGATAAATCAAGTATTAAATAACAACTGTATTCCTCTGGTAACTGACGATCTGTGTCAGTGGAAAATTAAGTCATTCAGAATTCGATTTCTTTCTTCATTGTTTTATGTTGAAGAAATAAGTACATACCTGTCGGGAGATGAACTATCCGGACAGCACTGTCTGTGGTATTTACGTGCTGCCCCCCAGCTCCACTGGCTCGCTTAGTATCAATCCTCAAATCTTTAGGATTAATCACCAGATTAATCTATATGTAAGAGAAAAGTTGGGATTTAAAAAAATTACATGTATGATCTGTTCAAAGGGAAGAACTATCTATTTATAAATATAAATACATGTCATATACAGAATTCATATAAGGTTTAGAAGGTTTAATTTTAAGAACAGAAAGTAGTTGGAAGGATACCATTTTTTAAACTTTTCTTATTGGAAGAGCGCATTATCAAAACATAATGTAAAACAAAAACAAACCCTCCCTAATCCTCAAAAACTGGACTTCTCTGTAATTACCCTCTTTTTACCAGTAGCAGAACTCAGCTACTAATAGAAATGTGAATATAATAGCTAAAATGATTTGAGTGCAAAAAGACTTTAGCAGAGGGAAAAAAAAATGACACTAGCTTAAGAACTATAGGAAGGTTTTATTTTGTTTAATTTTAAATAAAGGAGGATTTAAACATGTTTAGAGGCAGAGGAGAGACAAACAGAAATGTCAAAGGCCAAGAAGTCAAGGGTATAGCCTCAATTCATAAATACACTGGGATCTGACATCAGAATAATGCTCTGTCCTGAGAGTCACCATCCAAAGCACTGTATTTAAAAAGCTCTTTCGTGAACCACTACAGCCCAGTCTGTGAGACGTCCACAACCCCGGGAGCAGGAATCCTATCATTCACAGGCCCTCCGTGTCTCCCCTGTGGCTCCTTCTTACCGTTGCTGGAAGAAGGAAATGAGATGACATATGGATCTCAGTCTTCAGTCTCCATCTTTTTCTGAAAACTCCTTACATCTCTCCAAGATGCTTAAGCCAAAGTGACTATATCTAGGTGTGGCTCCTGCCATCTATCCCACTTCATTCTCTCCCTTAACTGTTCTGTTGCTCATCTAGGCTTCACACAAAACTTAGACCTGAAGAAAGGAACTCCATTAACCCTATTAGAGAGAAACCCTCAAACTTCCTTCTCAAATCATTCATACTCCATTCTGAAAAACAAGTTATATATTTCCTATCACTTTTCAGCAGAAGGGATATAAGCAAAATAGAACTTCCCAACTAAGCTACCTTAAAAATATACAGTCTGAGAATTTATCTGTGAAAATAAAGTATACTCATTATGAACACTGTAGCAATATATTTCCATTTTAATATGATTGGGTTATAAAGTAGCAATTCTGTTAAGTAATAGTTATCCTTTGTCAAAACAGGATTCTCGCTATTAATGTTATGGGAACAAGTCACACAAAGCAAAAGTCTTTATAAACGTAATCCCTCTTGAACTCTATTTAATATCGTTTCTCCTGTACATGGTCTCAGAATATCTACTTGAAGCTTAGTGGTGGAGAAAAAACAATAAATAGGCAATGTAAGATTAGATCACTTATATATCCTTAATTCTTACCATCTACATACTTTTTGGACTGTGAGAATGTATTTGTAAAAACAACTCAAAATACATGATGCAAAAGAGACACTCAATTCAGTAAAGTGTTACTCTGGGGGCAAGGCACTGTGCTGGTCCCAGGATTCCAAGGAGAGGGGCCTGTGGTGCCTCACCTCAGTGGGTTGGGGTAAGATCGCCACAGTCATGGTGCTGGTGTGGATGCGGCCTTGCTTCTCTGTCTTGGGCACTCTCTGAACTCTGTGCACACCTCCTTCAAATTTCATGTGCTTATAGGCTTCTGAACCCCCAATGCTGGCAGATGCATGTCTAAGGCCACCTTGAAAACATTGGGAAAGGGAATTATTTTATTTTACCTACCATTTATAAACAACTGACCATCACGTCTACCGTCCTGAAATATATTTAAAAGAGCTACAAAATAATATAAGCATGTTGATTATAAAACATACTGAAAACCTTTAACAAGTCTATGATATTCACTTAACATCTTTATTTCATACAAGTATTAAACAAAGCATTTATGGTGTTAACTGTTCAGTAACACCTCTAAAGGACCACTTTTAAAAGACTATTAGTCATTCAGTGGTTAGTACTGAATGACTAACGTTTTATAGGCCATTTCAAACTTGATATATTTGCATTCAAAATTATTAAGTAAATGATAAGCATAAAACTACTTAAGCATCCTTACAAATAAATTATAAAGCCTAGTCATGATCTTTCCAACCCTTTCCTAAAATATATGTAGATAGATAAATTCTATACTTTTTGCAAAACAGTTTACTGACCTATTTCACTTGGAAAATATTCCAGGGTTTCAAAATGCCATCTTTTAAATGCAGCATACTGCTGATACATATCAAATATCTCTGAAGTAAACAGCATTGCCTCCTGACCCCCAACTCCTGCAGTTACCTCCAGGATCAAATCATTTTCATCCGTTTCTTCTGAGGGAACCAAAAGTAAGATAATCTGCAAATACAAAAATATCACCTCTCCTATAATTAAGACTTAAAACTTAAAAAAAACCCTCAATGATTAGATGTAGGATTTTAAATATTTTATTTACTTAAAGTTTCCCTAAGCAAATAATTTAATATTGCTGATTACTGTTCAATTATCTTGCCAATTAGAACCATATAATGCATAATTTCCAAAAATATTAATGTTATAACTACATTATAAATGCTATATATGGTTCAGCTAAAACTTCCAGGTGTTTTTACTTCTTTATGGTGTTCATGTATACATATCTGTTCTCTACTCAGTTAATAATTAAGTGCTTGCTGTGAGTAGTACACTATATTGTGTACAGCATACAAAAGAAGATTCTAGCTCTATCCCTGGAAATTTATAGCCTAGTATGGCAGGAAAAAAACACTCAAATTGCATTTGTATTTTTTCTAAGCTTCTTTAACATGGAAGAGAAACTTGCAATTTTGGAACTGGAGAGGCCTTTAGAGAAGATCTGGTCCAGTTGCCTCGTTTTACAAGTAAAAGAAGATGAGATTAACAGAAGTGAGATGACTCGTTAAAGAGCCACACGTTAGTTACTGCCCAGACAGGCACAAGAGCTCAGATCCATGTGCCTAAATCAGTCTTTCTTTCATTACAATTCTGTTTCACACTTCAGTATGTACTAATTAAGGAGATACAGAAAAAAGACTTCTTAGATGAGGTGAGTTAAGAAAAAAAAGCTGCCAACATTTACTGGTTCTTTAATATTGACAGGCACTCTGCTAAGCACTCTACGTACTTTAATTCTTAAAACAGCCTGGGCAGGTTCTGTTAACAGCTCCACCTTAAGAAGTGAAAACGAAGTTTAACGAAGTTTAACTCTAGTTGCCCAGTATCCTACAACTAGAAAGTGGAAGAGCTAGAATTTGAACCCAAGTCTACCTGAGTTCTGAAATATCACTTTGTGTTGGTCAGGAGCTATACTTGCTTTCCTACTTTTCCATCTCTTTAGCCTGTGCCAATAGAATGTGACCACTCAAATCTTGAACTAACATGATAGAATTTACATCTGTTATTACTAGCCAATGAACAGAAACCATTAATACATATGTCCTTCTACGTCACAAAAAATTTAGAAAATGGGTAGAAGGCAAGCTACATGAAACTTTTCACTCTATAGTGGAACTTTTCTTCTAGACTGGTGGTGGGGACATTAATTTTTGGTAAGTTCTACACTTGGATAAAGAGAATCTCTAAATTAAGCACCTCCTTTCCAGGATCCTTCCTCACCTTATCATGTTCTTTCACTTATATTTCCAGAGATAACTGCTGTAAACCTTTAAGCTATGCTTTACAGAATTAACGAAGAGTAGATCTAATTTCATGATCCTTCGTCTAACTCCATATGTTCTGCAGTTCTCCTAGATATAAAGCCAAAGCAATGCAGTTCCATTTTAAAAATCCTAAGGGCCTATTCTAGGCTGGCCCTGTAATAGTGTCCGAGTCACAAAGAGAAAGAAATATTCCTGCTTCCTCCTACCATCGCTCCATAACCTCTTCTTCTCATCCTCCATCCCCATCCTCACCTCTCTTAAAAAAAACAAAAGAAGGAAAATATACTACCAACATTTCACTGCCTTTCTGGCAAATCCTATTAATGTGACAGTCATCTTTCTTTCAGAGTTCTATCAATACAATCCTTTTAGTATGATAAAAAACAGGGCCATGGGGAGTATGCTTTTTCCTTCTTTAAAAACCAGTTTATAATTATAAATACTAGCAAGCTGCTTAGTTCTTGATTTGCTTTTATAAACTTCTAATAAAATACATTAGAAGTAATAGCACGCACGGATGCTTTCTTCCTTGCACAAATACCATACCTGATGCTTCAATTGAGCTATTTCTTTCTGACATGAAGTTATTTCACTCTCTGCAAGTTTCCTTAAGTCTTCATTTTCATCTAAGAAAAAAAGGCAGCAGGTTAAGTTTTCCTTAATTAGTATTAAATTGCTAACAGAATTCAAGGTAATAGTTTTATTGTTATTGTAGCTTAAGGGAAAAATAACAATTATCCTGTCCTTTTAATAACTTATTAATTTAAAGCATTTTATGCATTAGTTTTCAAAAGCATGTAGTTTAAAAAAATATATTTTTGAAAAAAAGTTTTTCCTGATGACAAAAGTATATGTTCAAAATAAAAAGAATCTCTATAGAAAAATATAAAGAAGCTACAAAGCTTTTCTAAAATTCTGCCTCCCCAAAATATTCGTATTAACAAATATGCTTTTAGTTTTCCAACTCAGACTCTACAATAACAAATGAATACACTGAGCTAGTTAGAAAGACCGGAAGGGGAAGAGAAGGTACCACCAGTTAGACCAAAACTGAGTTAAAAAGTAGGAAGTTATTTATTGTCTTACTAGTAAATGCTTCATTAATATAAAAGTGTCCACCTAAATAAACATTTAGACCCAGCCTAATATTGACAGAATATTTACATGAAGCAGTCTTCTCTCTCAGGCTTTACCTAATTCTTATTTCATCTTTCAGTTTTCATTTTTACCATACAAAATATACCTCCTCATTCCTCTATCCTATGGACAACATGCAGCCTACAGAAAGGAGACGGGGGAAATTTTCTTAGCTATTACAATTTTCTGTCTCTGTTGAAAGAACAAACTCTATCACCTGGAATGTTTATTCATTTATTAACAGCCAGTTATGCTGGGAGTTGGGGATAATATGTTAAGACTGGCCCTCAAGGCAGGATTTTAGATCATTTTACTTTCTCTATATTATTCTAGGGGAGAAAAACTCACAAAAAATAACCTAAAACATTATGTGATTAAATACTAAAATAACAGCATGCTGAAGGATTTTTTGTTTGTTTGGGGGATGGGCAGAAAAAGGAAAGAATTAAGGAGAGAGAATGACAACAGCAAAGCTGAGATAGGCGAATATAGGGAGTGTTGGGAGAATGGCAGGGAATTATTTTGGCAAGAATTTGGTGAAATGTAAAATGTGCTTAATTAGAAAAAGGAAAAATGAATTCTAGCCCTAGTTCAACCACCAGGGTTCTCTTAGGGTAACACACCCACCTTCTGAGTCTCAGTAATCTCAAGAATAAAATGAAAGATCTGAGCTGGATGATCTCTAAGGGGCCTTTCAGCTCTGAAATGCAGTGTTCTGGTAAGGCTAAGGAGATTGGAACTAGAGTGTAGAAGTAATCTAATTTATATACTACATTTATTTAATCCAGTATACCCAAAACACTACCAATTTCAACATGTAATCAATATAAAAATATTATATATTTTTTAATATTAAGGCTTTGTGGCTGCTACTTGGACTTTAAGCTTGGCTTAAGGAATGAAACCGGTTTAATTTTTTCCCAAAGGATACTATGTCTCAACTATACAATTGCATTAGTCTCCTATTTTCCATGGCATCTTCAGTCCTATTCCAGGCTGCTTCTAAACTGCCACCAATCAAGATTCCTAAGCAAGAAAGCTATTCCTATCATTCACTCCCAATCTGAAAGTTTCTGCTGGCTGGCTTCTGCCAAGAGGATGAAATCAAACTTTGTAGGTTAGTACTTGAGCCCCCTTACAAAATGGTTCCAACCTCCCCTTCCTTGGTTAACACAGAGTTCAGTGATTAAGAGCATGAGATTTGGGGTCAGTCCTATCCAAGCTCCATTCCTTACAAGCGGTGTCACCCGAGATGAGTTATTTTATCTTTATGTCTCAGGTTCCTCTTCTGTTGAATGAGGCTAATAGAACCTACTTCATAATTTACGACGTGAATTGTATTAGTTATTAGATAAAGGAAGCTAAGCAAAGCCTGGAGTATGGCAAAGGATCAATAAAGGTTAAATTATTATTAAATTATCTAAGGGTGGGCCTTTATCCCTGTATAAGTCTTTCCCAACAAGTTCTCTTTGCTCTCCTAGGTCTTTATTGATATATATTTTTACTTATCATCTGTATTATAATTAATTTTCTTGCCCCCAATAGATTGTGACCCTCTCTAGAGCCTTTCCAAAGTGTGGGCCACAGACCAGCAACTAGGCATCCCCAAAAGCTTGTGCAAATGCAGAAGCATAGGCCCCATCCAGATTCGAATGGACATGAATCACTTGGGAAATCTGTTAAAACCGCATGTTTCTAGGTTTCATATTCCGAGTCCGGGTTTACTTAGCACGAACCTCTCCTGTCACTTTCGCGGGTGGTCCCTGTACCACACTTAGAAACACTGCTCTCGAGCCCGTAACAGGACTAGTGCCTTATTTGTCTTTGGCGAGCTAATCTCCTGCTATTAAATACGCAACCAATAAAGGTCAACTTAAGTTTTGTAAAAGGGCGCAGAGCACTGTCAAGGGAGCCCAAGGAGAGGACGGGACCAGAACTCACATAATGATGCCTTGACCTCTGATGCAATCAAAAAGGGCTGCAACCGAGTAAAGACTTCAGACTCGGAGTGTGGACATCTGAGCAGCGGCTTAGTGGCAAGGGCAAATGAAGAGTCAAGAATCTGCTCTGAATTCCGCTCCCCTAGGCCCGGCCCTCACCGTGTAGCAGGTGCCCGATCTCCTGCAGCTCCTGCTCCTTCTCGTTCAGAAGCTTGGCCACCGCCACCAGCTTAGGCCGCCTGACCTGCAACTGGACTTCAGACGCTCCCTGGCGCTCGAGGAAGGTCCGTAGGGGTCCGCCGCGGGCGAATAGCTCCTCCAGTGCAAGGCTACCGCAGCTTACGTGTCGGCGGGCCGGGCCAGCAGCATGCCGGGCCCAAAAGCCCCGAAAAACACTCCGAAGAAACCTTGACCGCATAGCTACAGCCGGACGTCCAAAGCGGACAAGAGCCGGAAGTTCCGGACGGAGCAAATCTCGCGACACCGCGCAGCTTGGCAATAGGGGCGAGACCTAGCCAAGCCCCGCCCGGCGCACGCGCCGGTTTAAAAGGGCCTCCCGGAAGTCTGGTTGGGAACTTCCGGCCAAGTATTATTAAATGATGTATTATTCGCGGAGGCCGGAAGTTGAGGGGCAGAGCCGAAAGCGGTAGGGGCGGGTCCCAGAGACCTCGGGCACCTCCTCTAAAGGCTAGGTCAGACACGCCTCCTTGAACGAGCCGGGGCGGAGTGTTAGACCGGAAGGAGAAAGCAATAGGTTGTCATTACGTTTTCTGACGTCGAAGATTTGTGTCCCAGGCCCTCAGTGAGGATTTAAAGTCCAGCAGTGGAGGGCAGTCTACTGTCCGCTACAGGGGCTGAGGTCCCAGCACGGATGTCCTCTCTCGTGCCAGCCTGGACTGTCGTCTCCAAGAGCGAATTGTAGGATGGTTATCAGTGTGTACGTGTGTTTACTCTTCCAATTTTCCTGCTCATGTTTCTCTTTTCGACGGTGATTAAGGTTCGTATTAACAAAGACGTGACAAGTAGACTCGAAGGCAACCACGGAGTGATTTAGCAGTCTGCTTTCCTGTCCTTTATCTGCCACTTAATTTACTTGCTTTTCAACAGCTTCCTTCCACACCGAGTCTCATGCCCATTCTCACTTATTCCTTGTTACTCAGCTACTTTTTAAGGTGGTTGAGCCGTTCCGTGTTGCAACTAATCACAGCCTAGCAAAGCCTTCAGAGCCCCGCCTCCGGTAGCCCCGCCCCCCCAACCACCAACCTCCACCCCCAAATTTGAGAGTGGATTAGTGCCAGGAATACTGAAGTTTACTGGTATAATGCTTTTGCATTTTTCAAAAGACCTTTTCATAGCCCACCAGAGGAATGTATATGAGGGAATAATACAATCTAGACAGGCCTGAGGATGCAAGGGCTGAACGTTCAATCTGGGAACTCCCACTACCTAACTGGTTTGAGCAGGATTTACTAAGTGGTGGTGTAACTGTACAGAGACCTAATATACTCAAAATCTTCTTCCTTATTCTTTAAAAAAAATGGTAAAATACGGGAGCCCTTGACAAGGTTAAGTCATCTAATCAGAATTGTTGAGGTTAAGTATAAATTCTTATAAAATGAGCTTGCATCGTTTCTTTGCTCTCTACATACAAATGCAAAGTGAAGTAGAATGAGCTGACTCTCCAAATAATATAGAAGAAAAATAGGTTTTGCTACTTAGAAGCTTCAACTAACTCAAATCTTCTTTCACTTTGAATGTGTATTAAAGCCACACTACTTTATAAAATTGTTTTGCTTTAAAATAGTGATCCAAACTCAATTTAAAAAATTCTAATCCGAGTATAGAACAGGACTGATTAGGTTGTCTGCATCTCTTTTAGGAATAGTTATTTTCCAAGTCTAAACTCAACTTTGAATATTAGTTTAAGCATGGAAATTGTGGGAGCTACTTGAACTCAACGTAAATCTCTCAGCTGAATTCTCAAAACGAGTTATTTCAAGAGTATACTTTATTATTTATAAAAGGTGCAAAAATGTCATAAGTGATAACCTTATAGAACAATGTAAAGAATCCTGCCAGCAGTTATTTTCCCTCAGATGTGTAAGCAATTTAAGCAACATAATTAAGTGCACCTTTACTCCTACAGTGTTACACCAATGAGGAAACAGTAACTTTTCTAAGGATATATCGGTGAATTCTTTATTCAAAACATTTTTAAAAAGTCAGTGTAATGCATGTGCATTTTACAATAATATCCATAGGTTTACACAATATAGTCAAATGAAAACAGCTTTAGTTTTACTTTGAAAACTCCAAGAAATATACACTGTTCGAGATTTCTGAATTTTTTTCCCTTATGGTCATGCTCAAATTCTATTACATGTTGAAAATTCTAGCATTTTCAGGAAGTCCGTTATTGTACATAGGTAAAATAATAAAATAGATTCAAGGAAGGGGGCATAAAAACCCAAAACAACTTAAGTTGGTGGAAAAATAATCTGGATTATCGATTCAATTTATAAGTACCTACAGTTATTCTGGCATTGCAAAATAACCAAACATGGCGTCTCAAGTTATATTCATGCATTCAAAATTTCTTTATGGTCCACTAATAAATATTGGTGAAGTCCAAGATATGGATATAGATTATTCAGTACAATGAACATGGTAGAAAAAATTACACACGTTCAATATAAATGTTACAGAACCAAACACATTGAAATACTTTTTAATATTTAGCAAACACCCTAAAATCATATACAAGATACACTGTATTGATGACAAATAGTTTAAAGCAAGGGGGAAAAATCAAGCCTTTTACATTATTCCAGTATTCAGTGTTCATTGTTCAGTGGAAGGCAATATAGAAAAGTACTCAGCAAATGATCATCAATTTAGATTACCTTTTATGACAGTAAAACTAAAATCTTCACTATCCAAGGGATGCAGAGGATTAAGGTAATCATACAGGTAGTTCAAGGGAAAAAGTTAACTTTCACCTCCTTTAAGTGAATATTCAAGCTATTCAACTCCCTTTTGGAGTTTTGCTTTCCCATATCAATTTCCAGTTCATTATATTTTCTTCATAGTATTGGTTAGCAGTCATTTAATGGAACCTAGTAGCAATGCTGAGGAATCTGCTCAGAATATTTTTATCTCAGTGTAAATGTCCAGTAAATTTACGTCCAGTATACCCTCTTAAAAATGTATCACTTTACAGTGGAAAAACCTAACAGACACTACCTCAGCCACGTGATGAAGTTCAACATCAACAATAATAAGTTGTAATGATGGTATGTACCTTTGATGTGGTGTGATATGAATGGCACTTCTGCCGTCTTTCTTCCAAAAACTGGTAACACCTGTCTAATCGTGGGGAAAAGATCAGACAAATTCCAATTGAGGGCCATCTTACAAAATACTAGACCTATACTCCTCAATACTACCAAGGTTATCAAAAACAAGAAAAGTTTGAGAAAATGTCACAGCTAAGAGGATACATGGTGACTAAATGTAATGTGGCATCTTGAATCCTGGAACAGAAAAAAGACATTAGTTAAAAGCTAAGGGAATCTAAATAAAGTGTAGACTTAATAATGCGTTGATATTGTTTCATTAATTGTGACAGATGTTTCATGGGTGTGTCATATATGGGTTCTATCTATACTATCCTTGCAATTTTTCTGTAAATCTAAAACTATTCTAAAAAGGTTTAATGAAAACTTTTATGAACATACAACTGCCTTTTATTCTTTTATTTTCATATTTTCATGATAAAATAATTTAAAACATCATACTACCTTAATAGTAAAAAGAATGCTTTCTATTCCGTGCCAGTATCAATGTTTTCTACAGGCCAATCTCTTTTAATTTAGTTTTACCTTTAACCACCACATATTTATTTGGCAAATTAACTGATATTTATATTCTTCCTATCCTTGGGAATGTTTCATTTCCTGTGGAAATAAAATTTTCAAATGATTTCTCTTATTGAAACTTTGATTTAAACCTACAATATTATACACACACTCACACATATGCATATGCACATCTAAATATATCTTTGTGTGTGTGTCATTGAAAGAAACATACTTCTTGTTTATAGCTTCAGTGTGATGTTGGTGAACTGAGAACAGTGATTTTGAATCACATTATTGAACAAAGCAATAACATATTCATATATTCCTCTGTTTTAAAATAAGCTTGGTTGTATTTTTTAATGAATAATTAAATCAGATTTTTAAAGTATAGTTTGAAAAAAATCGGGGGAAAGTGCATTAAAATGGCATTTAATACATTCTTGAAAATGGGAATTATTACTGAGCTGGAGAACTTTGATATAATAATATTATATGTAACACTTCACGCTTTCCATGTTTATTTCATTCCCATGGCCATCCTGTAAATTATTATAGTCCTCATTTGAAGATAAAGAAACAGGCTGAGTGAGGATAAGTGATTTGCCCAAAGTCACATGAGACAGAAACGTAACTTGAAACCAAATTTATAATTAAAGCCTGGTATCTGGAAACAAAACTTATCGCTCTGTGCACTGTTGTGTGTTGCAAGGATACTGCTAAGAGTGTTGCAGAGAAGATCTGAAGCAAGTTTTTGGTATCAGTTTCATTGGTAAATATTTGAAGTTGCAGCAAGTAAGGAATAACTAAACTTTTTGCAGATTGAGTATTGTTTTCTCAGGAGAACAAACATTTTATATTGGTCAGAAATTTTTAAAAAACTGAAAAGAGCATGCAAATATAAGTGTCTGAAAACTATGAAAATTAAGGTCATAAATTGTCAACATAAATACACAGGCAAAAAAAATTCTGGAAATATCTTTACCACTTTTCAAAATAATTTGCCAATGTATCTAATGCAAAGTTTTCAAAACTCAAGTTTGACAGGGTTCTATCTATAGACATTTTGGATCTAAGAAATTTTAGGAGACTTATTTTCCTATTTTCTGATTGTATGTTAAATTTCTTCCTTGTATATTTCTTGCTCAACACATCTGGTATATTGCATTTTTTTGCAAATGTAGTTTGTTACAATTGTTACAATATGACATTTTTTTCAATGTAAGTTAAAAGTGTATAGAAAAAAATGGATAAATTCAAAAAATAAGAATCAGGTATTATTTTAAATCAGCTTAATGGGGTGAAAGTGTATTTTTTTGACCCTAATAAATAAATACTATTTACCTATTTCTATAGTCTTTTTGCAAAACTGAACTATCAGGTAAATATATGATACACATTTCATTCCACAAGTAAGAATCTAGGCAGCATTAAAGGATACGAGTAAACACCCCATGCACCATGACCAAATATCAGAACTGGTCATCCTATGTACATATTTTAAAATTAAAAAAAAATGACCACATTATGGTCTTGATTTTTGCACTTCATAGTGTTGATATCAAAATTGTGTTTTGCTGTTGTTCTCTTGCCAGTGCACCTGCTGTGCTTAGAGCTGCCCTATAACACTGTCGGGACATCTGTATTACCTTTAGGTAACATAATAATAGTTATCCAGAGTAAAGAAGCATCATGCATTCATTATTCGTGTGATCTATGTTCAAGATCCATCTCTGAAGAAATCTCTCCAATTAATATAAATATATGTATACATATTCATATATAATCTATATCCTCTACTTTTCTTTCCATTATATACACATCTGAAGTTCGGCATTATTTAAAGAGCATTAACCTCTTTCTGTGTGCATTAGCAGATTCTAACAGTATACAAAGATATCTTGGCAATGTAAAATATAAAGTGTACCTTCTAAAGTGCTAATTTTTCTCCAGGGAGGAATTTACTCACTAGGAAAAATCAAACTCTACCAAAACAAATATTGTGCTCTTGGAATGGTAGCATAGACACCAGTTGAGGGCTTGTTTTGTTTATTATAGCTCTGTAATTAAAACTGAAGGAATTATACCATACTTTAAAAATTGGTAGAGTTGCAAATACACAGACATACTCTTACATGGAAACTTTAAACATTTTGAAATTAAAAGAGAAACACTCCCCTCCCCTGAAAATAGGAATTCAGCACGGAAATCTCACATAGCATGGTTACCAACATCTGATGTGTAAATCTACTCTAGAATCATTCTCAACACAACTTCCTAATCAGATTTCAATAGGATATACTAGCTTCAAAATCTGTATTCTACAAATGCCCAGAGTTAGAGATTAGGACTCTTTATAAGGGCCCTTATCTTTTACATTTGGTAAAATATTAAAGGTATTGTCAAACAGACAATTCATCTAATAGTCCAAAGTATCTTATAAAGATAACTTATGACTAGCAAGTCACCATCATATATAGTAACAACAAGAATATAAAGTCTACATTTTAAAAGATTGATGCATGCAGTGTATCATAGCATATTACATATTTCCTAGTCATGTGCCTCAAACATAGCAACAAGTATGATATTACAACATATATGTGTATACAGCATAGTAGCATAACAATTCTAATCAAGAAAAAAATTAGATAATTTAGGAACAATAAACTTCACAATAGAAGTGATGATTCTTTTAGCTTTTTCTTCACTAGTTAGGAAAAAAATACGACTTTTTGTAAACATCTTCATAGCTATCTTTTTCACCATATTACTGAAAACTATTGTTCAAATAGTAAATATCTAATTGACACGGATAAAGCATGTCTTAACACACTAACACTTTCAGACAGAAACACGCATTTGTTAAAAGAAATCATTATAAATATTTTCTATCTTGTATTTTAACTATATTTTCATAAATAATGTATTTAAAAGTGCTGAATATAGTAGGATAGTCAGCAACGCCAGTGTAAACAGAACGTTTTGTTTTCTACTCTGCAAACTTTTTTTTTAAATCCCATTTTGTCAAACACTGCAACAGTTAAAATATTTGCATAGGGAATAGATAATAGCCCTTTTAATCATATCTCCTGAATTCTGTATAAGTTAGAAAATCAAATTCACTTAAAAAAGCAATTCTTGAAATGTTTTAAGTTTATGGAAAAAGAAAATTACGATGTCGACCTTTCAAGTAAAATAAATGTTAAAAAGAAAACCCCAAACTTGTTTTTTTAAAAAAACTTTAATAAATTAAAAAAATGAGAGGTAGTTAAAAAAATGACAAAGGAAACTTATAATTTTAATATCCTTAATATAAGGCCAGTATTCTTAGTGGATATAAATATTTTTAAAACTTTCATTTTAGGTTACTCAATATTTATTAAGTTTAAGATTAAAAAAATAGCCTCCAGGGGATGTTAATATTCAAATGTAACACCTTGATATAAATATGACACTGACTGTTGTGTGTGTGTGTGTGCGAGATAGGATACTGTTCTCTTGAATGTCAAAAGTATGTGCCAGGGCTTCCCTGGTGGTGCAGTGGTTGAGAGTCCGCCTGCCGATGCGGGGGACGCGGGTTCGTGCCCCGGTCCGGGGGGATCCCACGTGCCGCGGAGCGGCTGGGCCCGTGAGCCGTGGCCGCTGGGCCTGCGCGTCCGGAGCCTGTGCTCCGCAACGGGAGAGGCCACAACAGTGAGAGGCCCGCCTACCGCAAAAAAAAAAAAAAAAAAAAAAAAAGTACATGCCAATGTCAGGCAAGTATTTTTTGTCTTAAAGATTTACTAGTACATATAAAAAATAATACGGCAGCTAAAAGATTTGAGCACTGTACTGCCTTTCAATTATGGATCAGAATGGTTTGGTTTTAACATTTTTAAAATAAGTCATTTTTAAGATACTATGTGAAAACAGTTAAGGTCTGAAGTAGAGAATTATCTTCTAGAGAACCCCTATAAAACTTTTCTTGCTTAAAAACTTAGCTCTTCTTGGATTTCACTTTCAAGGAAAATATGCCACAGCACAGATGCTATTCATCAAAAGTTTTATGATGCTACATATAGGCATTCCTTTATTAAATCCTCTCTTTATATTCCACAACTAAGTTATCAAGCTTATTAGTATTATTTTTTTTGCTAAAGTACATACTTTACACAACCATTTTAGAACTGGAGAGCCAGTCTTTAATAAATTAATTACAGTATTGGACATCTGATACATAGATTCATCTTCCTCTATTACAGTTAAAAACAATATCACTCTTTGATTTGTCTTTGAGATAGAATATCTTCAAATTGTTTTGTGCTTTTTTTCTCTTTTCTTCATATATATATATATATATGAAGAAAACTCTTCGGTAATGAAAATGCCACAGTTTTGGCAGTGAACAACCAGAGGAATTCCCCATTAGGATTTTCCAACAAACAGAGATAAATAGCTCTTTTTTCATGTACAGAAATATTGGCTTCAAAATTAGTGTACTGAACACAGTATATAGCATGTTGAATATCAGTTACAATTTAAAAATTGGCTTTTTCTGTCTTAGATTATATTTAAAAATGCAAACCACAGCCAACTTTTTGGCAATTATTTCTATAAGACCATATTGCACGAAAGTCCTTAAATACAGATATAAGTTATGCCATTGGCTTAAATATTAACAACAACTACATGGCAAATGAAGCAGTTTTACTTTGCACATGCAGTCTCTGGATACACTAGGAGACTGTTCATAGGACTACAAATACAGTTTGCTTGAAGTAGAATGCGTGTTGAACAAAACAAACTTAATTTGGCAATTCATTGTTTCAGGTGGTATTTTCTCCAAACTTAACCATGGATAACCTCGATAAAAAATGGAGACAAAGACCATATGGTTGTATTTTCACAGTAGCCTGAGAAATGCTAAACTGTAGTTCTCCAGGAACTCAGTTTCAGGTGTTATTTAACTACTTTAATTTCTCATCCCAGCCCTCCAAAATGATTTTTTTAAAATAAAAATTAAGATTCAGAAGTAGAGCTGGCAGTACTTTCAACAAATGACTTATAAATCTGAGAGTTCAAAAACCTTGGGAAAGAATCTCTGTGCATTAAGGTATATATCTGAAGTTGGGCATCTTCATACATGTGAGGATTAGGATCCAACAGATTTCTATTGATCACCTCTCTAACTCGAGAATCGAGACTGACCTAAAAAGAAATAAGAGCAGATACATTAAATAATAGTTTTTCAAAAGATCTCAACTAAGTAACTATAGGTTCATGACATTTCAGAGGAACCTCAAAGAGTAAACCTAAAATCTTGAGGTTATGTTTTCAAAGGTTACATAATAACCCTGCATACTTTTCTCCTTCAAAAGTTGAATTAAACAAACAAAAACCAACTTTTAAACCAGAATTTTAGTTCAGATATCTTGGCTTACTTGGATGTAACTTTCCTATGCATTCACTCAGGAGTTTTTTTTGACAATTTCTATTCATCGTTGCGGTGCTAGAGAATTCCCTGGCCAGAATACAAATTGACGTCCTCCTATTATGAGACTGCTGGGGTAACTCTCTTGATGGAACAAGGTAAAAATCTGGCAGAGACTAGTTCTCTGTCAAAACTTAACATGTATACCAAGCGCTGATTCCCGATGGTTTCAAATCCCAGCAAGTCCTCCCGTGTCAGAAGGAGGACACCAGGAATGTGGAAGGGCTGGCTAGAGCAGAACGACAGCACACACTCTTCAGGTCGTCTGTCTACCTGGCATGACATAGGACACTCTGTAGTCCTTACCTAGGAATACATCCAAAGGTCTCTGTATGAAAGATTAAGCAGAATATTTACTTGAAATTCAATCTTTGAAAGGAGAAATGTAAGTAGGAATTCAGAGTACCCATTAATCATACAGTGTTATTTGAGAAGTGTAAAGAAATTAAATTCTGCAAGTGATTCAATTTTGTTTTTTGTTTTGTTTTGGTTTTTTCCTCCCTAAATGCTAATCTTGTTGGAACTGGTAGAGCATGTTGGAATGGGAAGGGGGGGATATTAAATACCAATAAATGCACACTCCGGGAAGAGAACTAAGATCTGCTCTGAAATGACATGTTAGCAAAACCCTCTACGAGGCAAACCACCTCTGAGCCTTGACCGGTGTCCATAGTTCTCGCTGTTGAGCAAAGACTAGGGCATTGCGATCCACAGTTATTTGCCTCCTGATGTACTCAAGTCTATACAAACCTTTCATATTTATAGCTAAACGTTTTGTCACAAGCATTTTGCAAAAGCCTTTTTGGTTTTGGCTTCTTTTCCCACCCACTGTTTGGACTAAGCCCGGGATCTGAAACAGTCCCAGTGACGGAAGCCACTCATATTCCATTTGGTGTCCCCAGATGCCTGAGCTCAACAGCCCATGTGGTGTTGGGTTCCTTGATACACACCAGGGAGGCTGCTAGGGGAGGATGTGTTGGGAAATGGTGATCCAGACTAAATTTCTGTGGTTTAGCTAGACTAACTTATATATAGAAAAAATTAAACGTTTCTTGGCTGAACTATATATTCTTCTCTCTAAATTCTAAAGAAAAAAAGAAAAGGTGTTCTGGAAATGGATCGTTTACATTTTATTCTCTGTGTTACTGCCATAAGAGGTCACCGTCAAGTACCAAGTAATAAAAAGGACAGAATTTTTATCTAATCTTTTTATTTAAAAATATCATTTGTTTTTCTACTCAAAAGGAAAATATTGACATTGGAGTTTAAACTGATAGATCTTATTCTGAAATGTGGTGTTGTGGTCAAATGAATCTTAACAAACACATTCTATTATTTTTGTAAATGGTGCTCTTACTTTCAAACATGGGAACTTTTTGTTTCATTGGAGAGAGAAACATTAGATTAGTGATAAAGAAAGAGGTCATTTATTTCCTAAATAATAGCATAATGAAATATATGCTATTTAACATATATGTTCCCTAACAAATATAGTTAACATATTTAACATGTGATAAACTGATAACAGTTTATCAGTAGCTGGAATAATATTCGTTATCTGAAGACAGAGAAAGAAAATAATTTGAATTATTAAATGTGTTGAGTCTTCATTATATAATTTAAAAAATTTTTTGGGCAAATTAAAAACAGTCGTGAAATGCAGTACAGAAAGTAGTACTATTCAACATTTAGTAATCTGTAACAAAAACACATTTGCCATTTCCATTTGAAAAATAAAATATTGTCCTAAATATCTGGTTGTTTGTTTGCAAAGGTTGTCTGTCAGTCAAAAGAAGTGTAGAGAGGTCAAACAACAAGGATAAACCCCATGAGCAATAACAATCTATAGTTTCATCTTGTAGCATCTTTGTGCTTCGATTGTGGAACATCTATAATACAAGTTAGTGTGGGTGGATCCCAGCATGGGCCTGAGCCATTGTCACCCTAAGATCCACCCATGATTGGATGGCTTGTAAGGCCAATGCATAGGACTGAGGAGTTTCCTGTAAAGAACTCATCCTAAGGGAAGAGAAAGTTGAGTAGCACAAGACAAGAGCTATCCTTGGGCAATGGAAATTCTTTTCTTACTCAGTCCTCACAGACTCCCATTTAGGTGGGGTGAAGGGAGGGACACAGTGCAGCAATAACAGGTAAAAAACGATCTACTGCTGTGGGACAGGGTACAAGACGGCACTGATAGACTTGGCAGCATTTAACTGGCAGTTTTAGCAGTGCTGGAAATGTTAGCAGTGTTGAGAGGTGGTAACTGAAGCTTTAAAAAGGCATAAGTGACTTTGTGACAGGACTCAATGAACTTGGAAGCATCCATTCCCACAGGGAGTAGGAGACAGGGAAGAAGAAAAGCACGTGGCTTGCAAACATAAAAATATGCACCAGCAGCTCCACAGACTAATTGGGGGGAAAATGAAATGAAAGCTAAAGGTTCAACAAGAGTATGGGGGGTAAAGTGGGGAGGATGAAAACAGAAATCTTTCTAGTGTGGTTGGGAAAACCTGGGTCAAATTGAATTATATATTATGCTTGATAGATTTCCTAGCAATGGAGCCAATTCATGTAAAATAATAGGTCAGTATTGCCAAAAGGGAGCACACCAAGTTTTGACCCTGTCTTCCTCTTCTAGTCATCAAGATGCAATGGAAATTTTGACTCTTTGGACATTTTTTCCGTGGAATTGTACTGAAGATGGTGAACTACCACTAAAAGTCTTTTACTCTCATAAGACCCTCCTAAGTCAATTAATTCCTTGAACAATTTTTTTACACATAATGATTTAATTTTTCTCCCATTTTTTCCACTTTTAATCTTACAGAAGCTGCTTTATATAGGATTATTTTCTAAGTAAAATTCTGATTAATTTTGTTCTTTTTCCTTTATAAGTCCACGTTCAATTTGACCAATTATAGTTTCTGCCATTGGGAATGTTCTTTATAATTTTAACTAAATTAGGTCTTCTCATGTAAAATTTTACAGATCTGAAGGCTATCTGGTTTTCCTATCTGTTTTAATACACTTTTACCACGTGTGTTTTTAGTCATATTATTTTGTGTTGGTTATTTCTACTGACAATAATTATAAATTACAAATAAGATTGATTATTGGAATGTATTTCTTGGACCAAACATCACTGGTAGGATAAAGTGGAGTAACCATATTTCTGATGGCGTACAAATGATGGGAAAGCTTATCTTGTTTCTGAAGGAGAGTTCAGACGTGTGGTTAAGGTTACTAGTTCTTATCGTGTCTCAAGTTCTAAATTTGGGTTCATAGAAATCCATAGTAGTATCATGAATAGAATACAATGGAATGACTCATCAGCATATTGTAGTTGGAAGAGCATCACACTTGGAATCAGAAGATCTTAGGGTTGTGTTCTCTCTCTGCCAGATATAATTCTAATATCCTTGTTTTATTTCTTTGAAAATCAATTTCCTTCCCTGTAAAATGGTGCCATCTGTTCTAGAGGCTAAAGGATTCTTGTGAGACTTATATTGTAATAATATACATAAGACCATTTTGTCAACAACAAAGTTTAAGCCCAGTGTAAAGGAATAATAGTAATGATAATAATAATTGAGCATATGTATAATGACACCTCAAACCCAATGTCTTTAGACTTTGTATCAACTTGAATTTTACCTTCCCAGAGTGACCTTACCTGACTAACCCTATTCTAACTACACCGTTTGACCTCCACCCCCATCATAATGTTTATCACGATTTTTAGTTACTTGTTTTTGACATGATTTGTTTGTCTTCCTAAAATGAAAGCTCCATAAGGTATAGGCCCATGTTCACCATCATATCCCTAACATCTAGCCCAGTACCTGGCTCATAGGAAGTACTCAATAAATATATTTTGAATGATAATATGCATGCACAAAGAAATGAATCTAGGAAAGTACAATCATGAGTCCTGTTTAGAAAAACTGATTTAAATTATTGAAAGTGCTAAATTCACATGATTTTGCACGAAGAAACATCTGTCTATGTGCACACATAGGACCCACATGTCTTTCACATATGCATTATGTTTAGATAATTCTGATGTTTAAATAGGCTTTTTGCTCTTTTCTCCTGGATAGCAACTGGAAGTTTAGGGTGAAATCAGAAGAAGCGAACAGTTCCTACTACTATTAAAATTGTCATTCAGCAGAGCTTGAAAGTCATAGATTTAGTGGGTTTTTGAGCTTTTTCCATGCCCGCATTCTACAGAACAAGGTGTCTAAGGCTGCAGAGCACTGAAGTGAGTTGCTTAGTGTTAAACAGATGGTTAAGTGGCGGGGCTGGATTACAGCCCTGGTTAAGGACAATGCTGTCACTAGATATCTGAACACACATAGTTTTCTTCAATTCCAATAAGTCTTACAGTTGTTTCAGTATTTATAGATATTTCTTGATTCAACAGCTCAATGCTGTTTAAGTTGGTCATAACTTTCAAGCAGACTTTTTATTAAAGTTCTTTATTTTGCTGGGTTTGTCTTTTCAATACTTAATATAAGTTGCCACTGGCATCTGCAATGCATAGCAAGGCTACTATTAGTCTTAAATTCCTCTTTATTACGTCCATTTGTTTTCCCTTTGAGGACAAAAAAGAAAATTCACTTTTGAAAGAAATGTTATTTTTGTTTGTTTTTAGATTTTTTTTTTTAATTTAAAATTTGGTCGTTTTCCCTCTTGAAATGTATGCTATACCATGAGTGAAAGTTATATTGCCTCCTGATTGTAAACATCTATTTTATAACAATGTCCAAATTATTAAAAATGCGTATAACATGATCTTAAAACAATGAATTGTAACGTTCAACACTCTGGCTTCATGAAGGAAATATGCTATGTGTATATAATTTTAAGAATGTAGACCTCCTCAACATTTAACAAAGGGGAACATGATGACCCAATCTAATTAAAGTAAAATGAAAGTCTAGTGAAGAAAACTGAGGTTCTGGTTAAGAATAAAGTCCTGACAATTTTCAGTTATTTAGTTATTACCATTTTACAAATGATTCACATGTTCATATTCTTTAAAATATTCTAAGTAGAAATAGATTGTCTGGCTCCAAAGTGGGAAGTAGATTCCCAACTCCGATTGCCTTGCAGTGGTTGCTCTGAGGACCATGTTAAGACAGACTCTGAGGTTGAATCTCGGTACAGCAGTGAGGAAGACCATGACTAATTGGCCATGTCATTTGGTGGGGAGAATGCAGGAGTACCACAAGGGCCTTACAGCTGCCATTCTGGATTTGGTTTACTATCCTCTGTGCCCCTTTGAATTTTGATTTTTATAAACAAATCAACTGAATACCGAGGCCCAGAAAAAGTGAACTAATTTATCCCAGGCCACACAATTAAGTTGGAGCTGAGCATGGACTAGAATCTGTCCACCTGAGTGTTAGTTCAGTGTTCTTACTACTGTATAGTCAGGGCTCTCTGGATGGGACATGTGTTCTCTCCAGTGGTGGAAAACAAACATTGAAGGGTGATAACACAGTATCATTAAACGGTTAGCAGTGTATTGTTGATTAGAAATGGACAAGATATTGCATAGAAGGTCAGTGAGATATAATATTTTGGAAAGGGCCCTGGGATAGCTAGAAAGTGAGTCCCATTTTGGGAGTATATAAGTGAGTCAAGTCATCTGACTTGGTTCAAAAGTAAATATATCGGGCTTCCCTGGTGGCGCAGTGGTTGCGCGTCCGCCTGCCGATGCAGGGGAACCGGGTTCGCGCCCCGGTCCGGAAAAAAAAAAAAAAAAAAAAAAAAGTAAATATATCTATACGTGGGCTTAAAATATAACTTTTTAACAATTATCTTTTATAATTGCCTACTTTGAGTTTATTCAATTTTGCTGCTAAATAATAAGTGTAATTACTATGTTGACAGGAGAGCAATCAGTTGGCTAAACAAAGGTACTTCATACGGTCCAATCACTTAGACTCTATGTTGAGAAATTATTTATATATCAGCAAACAAGTAGCCAAATGATAAAAATTTGAATTTTACCTCTGTCTCTGGTATTTAGAGAATATTAAAGGAGAGAGTAAATATGTCTATTACACTAAATATTAGTCTATTTAATTTAGGAAAGGTCATGTTCTTATTCAGGAAATAATATTTTAATGACTTTTTGGTGAAACTCATGTTCAAAGTAAAGAAATGTGGTTAAAACAAAACTCCATTACTTTTGCAAAATAATGAAAATCCAATAATTTATATTTCAGTAATCAATAACTATGATGTCTCTACACTGTGGCCCAGAGAAGAAGTCATTTTGTGAAAATTAAGTATTTTACAAAGCTCCGTCAGTGAGTGACATCTGAAAATCAAGAGCTGTGAGAACAATGGGGAAGTGTTTCCTATAAAAACTTAAAATTAGAAAATGGAGACTGTAAAATAAAGGAATTGTATGTACTTAATGTAGAGAGCACTTTTTGTACTAACATTAGTTTTAAATGGGACAGTCATTTTAAGAGGATACATAGTACAAAGGAATGGACTAGATAATTTAAACAATAATCATTTTCAAATGATACACGTTACATATTTGGGGGAGAGAAATGGGATAGATGATCTTCCCAGAGACTCTGTAATTATGTGTAACTTATGGACAAGAGAAGCACATCTTGGGGCACATTTGGATTATTTGATATATTTGCCATGTATTGCAATATTCAATAAAAATGAAGGTGAACTTAATATACGAATAAAATTCAAGTAGAACTGGTTAGATGCGGAGGTTCTAGAGAGACCAGAAACCTGAAGAATGTATTTTTAGGATGTAGAATTTTAATGGCGTTAGAAATACAAAGTGGCATCTGTAATAAATGTATTGAGGCTATAGAAAAATTTCTCCCCACCTTGTTTCTATGAATGCTTTTTCTATGTTAATGCAGGAAATAAAAAAATAAGACAATCTTTTGTGTATCCAATTCAAGGTTTCTCATTTTGCAGAGACAATGCTATTTGGAGTACTCTGGAATACCAATGGCACGAACGGATACATCTTTAAAAAATTACTTAGGTGTATCTGATTAGAAGTGAAATAGCTTATATAGCATCCCAAGCACAGAGCTGATAGACCAGACGCAAACTCATCTTACAGATTTAAAGGTAAGGGCCGCACCACATCCTGGAGGAGACAGATGCCTGTCTCTAGGGGATGTAATAAACGTCCGCGTGCAGGAGAGGGGTGTGGAGGATGAAGTCCGGAGGCAGACAGCACCAGGTCAGAACACTTAAATGCACAGGTAAAATCACAGTGGATTAAGAGAGACAGAAAAGACAAGAGGGTGGCGTGCAGAAGAGAAGGCATTCTAGGAAATTCTAAGTTCAAATTCTGAAAAGCCCTGCTGGAACTCAGTCACTCGGCACTTCAGAGGCCAGGCGCACTCTTAGCCCCTCCCTCACCAAATGCTTGTTAACTCTGGTAGCGGGACCGTTTCTCAGGAGCAAACTGATTTTTAGAAAGCTAATGGAACGGTGTCAATCCGGTTGCTTGAAAGGTTCCTTGTTTATCAGGTACATTCTGGCAGTGGTAAAAATAGCTTGCACTTATAATAGGAAAACCAGAACAAGTAAAATGATTGCCATTACACATCTCTCCCCCAAGAATATTAATGGGTCCTAAAGGGTCATACTTCAGTTCTGTAAAAATTCTATCCTAAGCACCAACATGGCAGGGTTTCTTTTGTTTTCATTTTTTCCCCCTATACCAGAGGTTTTCAAACTAGTATGTATGTGGAAAGCTTGTTAAGGTATGGATTCCTGGGCTCTATTTCCCAAAATTCAGATTCAGAAGTCCTGGGTCAGCCTCGAGAATTTGCTTTTCAAACAAATGCTCCAGGTGATTCCCATACAGGTGATCTGGGGATCACACTTTGAGAAACACTGCCCCAGAGTAAGTTCTTCTTTTCCACTTTAAGTCACGGCAAATTGTGTTACCGGGCTTCCTAATGGTAGTTCTGAAAAGCAAGTAGAGTATCACATGATTCAGCTACAGATAAATGATCAAAGCATACTGGGGAGACCTAACCTTGAAACACATGTTCAGGTAGATTCTCAGAATGGAATATAGATTATCTACCCAGTCAAGCCTTCTAGCTTGTCCACACCCCATGCATTCATTACTCAATTTGGACAGAAGTCCTTTTAGGTTCATCCTTGGTCTAAGAAGCTCACATCAATATTTTCCAGATTTTTACCTCTTTTGGTGAGAGTATAGAAATGTAATCTTCGTATATCATTCTGGCCTTTTCTTCAATTACTTTTTTATTCTGCTCTTTCTTTAAGTCTTCACAGGCAAGCCAGAAAAGTAGGTTCTCTTCACTGTATTCTGTTCGGAGGAACTCTCTGAAGAGGTTTCTTCCTGCCGGGGCCTTCATCATCTTGTCAAAATTTTGAGACCAGGACAAGACTTCATCTGAAGTGGGGTTTTGGCTGCAGAGACAGAATGGGGCCGTTATCAAAAGCAACTTTGGTGCCAGGGTGGTGAGCAGCAGATAGAAATGCCATTCAGTTGCTGCCATCTAGTGGTCATTGAGACTCAGTCCAGCCTGACCTGGCAAACATCCGCCAGGGCTGAGCTAATTATTTCTGGGTCTTGACAAAAATTCGTGTAGGTACAAGCTATGTGTTAGGGAACCAAGCATTCAAATGGCAAGGGGCTACACACACTACGCACGTGGTCATCATAGATTCCTAATGAAGCTTGGGCATTTTTGAACCCAAACAATCTACTGCAAGTCTATGCATTACTTTGAAAGGCAAACTGAACTATTTTGTTTGCATCTGATGTAGATTTTAATTTCCAAGCCATAAGATACAATTTCTCTTTTCATCTCTGGTCACTGTCTTTTCATTTTTCACTGAATCAAAAATAAGAATACATTGTGTGCACTTGTCACATATTTTCCTAAACTTTAATAATTATTCTGGTAACTATAATGAGTGAATTGTTACCTATGAATGGAGTTATCACAATTAAAAAGCACAGGACATTTATAATGACATCAGGGACTTTTTAGATATCTATATTCAGGTTTTCAGCGACTACTTTCCTGCAGAAACCACCAGTTATTACTTCCTTTGCTTATACATCAAAGAAGTAAAGGAGAGAAGCTTGGAGATTCTTATGGTTAAATTGGTCCTGATTTTGCTTTGCCATTCATTCGTCTGTTTAATAATTTTCCAACCTAAATATGCTTGGTCAAAAAATACTTATATTTTATTTTTTCTTACCTTTTTGACCAAATATTTTATATAGATTTGCTATTATTCCAAGATGACTGAACTTCCTCATTTGTTTAAAAAAAAGTGTAAACGACAGAAAAATTACAATGAAGCATCAAAATTAAAACCTTCTCTTAAGAAGTAGAAAAAGAAAGCACCTATCATTATACAAATAATCTGCTTGTATTTTAATTCGCTTCTGTGGATACTGCATTTCAACTTCTCAGTCTGGAGAAAATACTTAATTAAATTGAGTCCCTTCCAATGAAAATGGGATTGAGGAACAGCTGGGTGCCCTTTCTCACTAACTTAGGTAGTTCCATATCTTTTTTTGTGTGTGTTTTAGACTCTTCTATAAAGAGAACAACTTAAAAATATTCTTAGAAAAGGGAAGTAGAGAACTAGGGCAGTTTGTGGGGGGGAGGTTATTTCATGTATCAATCATTGTTTTTTGAAAGGGAAGGATAAACTCAAGCAATGTTTTAGCTGATAGTTTAACAGAGCTAATAAAAAAAGAAAGGGATAAAAAGCAGTTGCAATCACAAAATAAGATCTCCCAGACTAAGTATGCATTCATTTCACAAAACCATTTTGAGGAGTTACCGGGAAGCAAGAGATTATGTTTAAGCATTGGGCAGATGTACACAGTACGTACATGCAAGACACAATTACAACGTGAATCACACTCACCATTCCTCTAGGACCTGGATACTCTCCATTTTTGTGGTATGTGTGGGTCTTCCTGCATTTTCCCCTCTTTCTTCATTCCTAACAGTGAGGCTGTAATGTAGTATAACACTTTATTTTGTCGAGGGAAAACCAATTATTTAAAGAAAAGAAAAAAATTCCAGGAAAATATTTCATGGAAGAATTTTATTTTCAGCTATGTGAGAGTATTTAGAGTACAAAAAGAGCAATACCATTTTTAAATGTTGGGTAAGCCCGTGTCAACTCAAGGAAAGAGAATCATTATTTAATAAAATAAAGCAAATCATAACCTCAAAAAATGGATACTGTTATACATTCTGACTTCATGCTTGCATAATTCAAATTACTTAAAATCTCCGAGATAACTTACATGATTATATGCTTTAATATTTGATATATATCATTACATTACTCTTTAGTGTACTGCCATTTTAATTTTTGGTTAGTTCTATTCATAGTTTGTTTTCCATTGATTTTCCCCCATTGACTGCTAAAAAGATAAAGTGTATCAGAGTCTACAACAGAATTCGCTAAGTTCACATCACCCTTCTCTGCAGACCAGGTTTTCTGTCATCATTCCTCCATCCACTCAAGTTCGAGCGACAGGATTTATATTTGATTTTTTCTTTGCCCTTTCATCCCTTTAAGTAAACCTCCAACATCTCAAGAGGGAAAAGCCAGTCACTCTGAGGGTTTGGGGTTTGGATATTAGAGCATTGAGTGGAAGGCGTCTCTGTGTCTCTGGGACATAAATTTGGGAGTTCTACAGGATTACAGGAGCTAGGATAATCCTATGGGCTTTAGTAACCCAGAACAAGAATAAGAATTGTCTGATTCAGGTAAACTGTAGCTGAGCAGCGTCGTGGGGTGAAACACTCAGGGTTCTAGGTGCAGACAACGTGATGAGGAGGTTGAGGGCAGATATTAAGAAGCAGGGTGGGGAGGATAACTCAGTGGCCTTGGAAAAGCCAAGCTACTGAATTAGCAAATTGATCCTTCTGTCTAGAAGCCGAGAAGCTTCACGAGAGCCTGTCAGAGAGCAAAAGAAGTTAGATGATGTCTCTTTCAGTTGTTCATTCATTATTTATTCAACAAAGGGAAATGGAAACTATTATTTTCTAGTACCTATTATGTGCCAGGCCCTGTCCTTTTACTTTAATTTACTTTAATTTTACTACCCTATTTTAAAGCAAAGTGAGGCACAGAGCTGTCTGGTAGGTTGGCCCAAAGGCAGGCACTAAATATGCGGTATGATTGGAATTTGAACCCAATTCTCTTGAGCCACCCTGTAATTGTTATTACATGCTCTCTGATAGGCACTGAGGCAATAGAGTACTTAAGTGAATGCAGAAAAGCGGCACCAAACATGGTTGTGGCTTAGTGCGCGAAAGCTTCCAACAATTAGCTATTATTGATCTGGAACATCCGGTATGGGAAGAGAAGAGATGTCTCATTCATTCATTCATCCTCAGGTGCAAGGGTGAGGATGGAGAGAATGTAGCAAAGACAGGAAGGCAAAGGGGTCAATCTACAACTGAAAGTGGGACTAGATGGAAAATTTAGTTGCGAAATTGGACCACCTGGAGAAAAGAGAACTCAATAGGAAGTGGAAAGGATTCTTCAGTCAGAAACAGGACACGTCAATGAAAAAAAATAAAATGTCAGAGGGAAGTAAATTAAGTTCTCCTTTACCGGTTTCTAGGGAACGTGGCCGAGGTACTGGTGTGGAAAAGGAGAAACCTCTTACAAAGGTGGTATGGCCCAAGGAATTCTGGGAAGCAGAAACTATAGTTTGATTGTTACTCAAATGTCCAGAAGCCTGAGGATTGCTCTGCATATGGTAGTCAGCAATTCCAGACCCCTCTCAGCCTTCAGTGTGGGGAGCCGCGAGGAAGCAGCGAGGGGGGATTCAGAGAGCCGCACAGCTGGTTGAGTCTCTGCCTGCTGAGCTGTGACTGTGTCTGCAGGTTAGGAATGTGCTGGAGGGGAGCATCATTAACTTCTCAAAGTGTCTTTGAGTAAGAGCGCCTCTCTGGAATTTGATGTATTTCCGGTAATTATGGGAAAGTGGGTGGGAGGAGATAGGAAGACACCATTGACAATATTCTGTGGAATTTCCTGGGAGAAACTAATGATGCCATATGTATAAAATATGCAGCTTGGGGGGTAAATCCTAGAAAGATCACATTTAAATAGGAAATTAGTACTCATTCTACCATGCTTCACCGAGCTCATATGTCTGTGTGCACACATCCTGAGGGACTCTAAAAAGACTGGAAAATGAGCTTGCTTTGCTGATTAAATAATAAACTCCTTGAGAATTTGTTTCAGTTACATTTCCACACAGTATCCTACGGAGCGTGCCACACCAATGCGGGTATCCTTATTTGAAAAACTTTGAAACACAACATCTTTGAAAAAATGTGTTCTCCATTGTGTCTTTGCCGTGGAGCAACAAATCGGAAATCTACATACATGATTCACAAGTTTCTGAAGATGAATTCTGGCTCTTGTATCTGTTTCTGTGATATTTACAAACATCCCAAATGCCACCATATTAGAGTGATCATTATGAAATATTGGGTTGTGTTTATATCTTTGATTTCTACAGATGGTAAAATATGGACACACATTTGTACTAAAACTACTTATAACAGACATTCAGTAAGTGCCTAACTGTTCACCATTTCCTCCATTTCTTGATCTAATATTGGACACAACATTGCCCTGTAGAAAGAAACTGACCTTTAGCAATCGATGTGTCCCTTTTAATCAACTGTCCTTTAGGACTGTTCTTTAATAATTGGTTTCAAAGTTTCAATTATGAAGAACCATTAAAATAATGCCATTTTACGATGAAGAGAAATGGAGAAAATGATAGGAGACTTGGTACTAGACTGTTTGCCATCTATGTCTTAGGCATGACTAATGTCTGTCCCCAGTTTTACTTGGTCCTGCTCTAAGTAATACAGTGGGTTCATTTAAGGTAATAAAATACAGGACATATTTGCTCTGGATCAACATATATATATATATATATATATATATATATATATATATATATATGCTGGAGAAAAGCTCTAAAAGGAAAACATCAAGCTTAACGTGAGGGGTCACGTAGAGACGTGTTCTTTTTCACTTTTACAATGCTTGTAATATTTTGAACTAACATTTCCACTTTTTAAACAACTAAAGCCATGAAGAGAACAGAATGCAAATACAACGCTCACTGTGGGAGTCTTGATCAAAGCTGAAATATTTTATGGGAGAAAATGCCTATAGCCTATGCTAAGAATATTAAAATAAGCATATAAAATCTTATTAGAGATTGTCTCGAATAGTGACGTTGAGAAGAGAGAAATACATTTGGTATACTTCAGAAAATAAGGAAATATGCCCTCTTTGTGTGGGTGGATGTTTTGTTTGTTTACAGGGGAGTTTGGGTAGTGGGGTAGGGAAACCATTACCTACTGCCCTTTAACGAGCTTACCTACTGGTTCATCATCATGGCTATGTGTGGGGACTCTTTTGGAAGACAGTCTACTTTCAGTAAACAATTGGTTCTTAGGGAGAATCCTTGAAATGGTTGCAAATAAGATGAAAACTTTGCAGTAGCTATGGTAACTCTGGGGTAGAGGCTGATCACAAAACCACGTATCTTTACACAAACACTCAGCTGAGGAATTAATAAGATGCTTAAATTAAAAAAAAAATTAATACAGTATGACATCAAGGCTCAAGAAAGAACCACTGTCATTGGTAAAGGCAATTCATTATTTTAATATTCTCACATTGTACTATCAGCTTTTCCTTTATATTTAACAATTCTACCTCTAATTTCCCAGTGCAAAAATGGAATCAACTTCCTTCGGGTTCTGAAAAAAATTGATGTTATTCTTTAAATGTGTCATTTTTCTCAGTCAAAATACCATGGTAAAATAATACCACAGCTTTATTTAGGCGTCAACAACGATTTACAAATATGTATGAGACACCTGATTTATGCAACGGTGTCTGGGGTGGAAAGTCAAGCTGAACAAGACAGAGGCTCTGAAACTGAGGAGCTCTGACAGTTAAATAGGCATCACAGAACATTGCAATGAGAGCTGAAATAAATGTGTTTGCCAGATGGAGACCTAGACAAGAAGAATTCCAAGCAGAGGGGGTAAAATCATGTGTAGAGTTGTAAAGATGCATGATATCAATGCAGAGCAAAATGGACAAATCAGATGTTTCAGGATGGAAGCAATAAATTAGAATAGTCAGTGAGGCGTGGTTATATAATGGGCCAAGAAAACAATGAGGTGGACTCCAAATCTCAAATATATCTCCTTTACGACGATTTTGGTTTTCCAAGCTTTATTTTCCCCATTCGTAATGGGGACAAAGGTAGTGACCTACTACACAAGGTTGAAAGCAAAGACTAAACACTTGTGACAAAAAGGAAAATTATTACACATGCTTAATTCAGTGGAAGGGCAAATTGGTGGCATATTAAAATGACAATTCCAAGTTTATCAAAGAGTTTTTTATTTCAACTAGAGGGAATAAAAACTTACACCGTGCTGTTATTATAAAACACTTCCGCATACAACACCTTACCATTTCTTCCTCACAACAGTCCTGTAAGGTAAGCAGGGGCTTTGTTGTTAATCATTCCCACCTGATTTAAGAAAAAGCAGTCACCGAGGTTGACTTACTCAATACCCACAACTAAAACATATCAGGCCTAGCAATGGAACTCACACCTTCCGACTTCTTATTTCATGCTCATTTTCGCTGTGCAATGCTTCTTCTCTTGATCTAGAAGAATTAATTGTGGTATTTTACCTTTTCAGATATTTAGAGAAATGGATTGCTCTTAAATGTCTGGAAAGGGTAAACTTCTTATCACAAACCCATGTCTTGAGGGCACAGCCCCTTCTAACAACATTACCCCACAGCTGCCAGTCTGCAGGAGGTATTGCCCAGAGGACTGAATATACAGCAGATACTGGTGAGGAGCGACTTCTTGATTG
Source organism: Physeter macrocephalus (assembly GCF_002837175.3). Lineage (NCBI taxonomy): Eukaryota > Metazoa > Chordata > Mammalia > Artiodactyla > Physeteridae > Physeter > Physeter macrocephalus. Next base: position 13,490,124 of record NC_041223.1, on the reverse strand, counting down.
CCTGGAACTTGAGATTGCCAGAGAAAAAGCAGCTGTTACAGAAGGTTTGACAACAAAACCTGACAAGGGGAAGAAGAGGTGGTGCCACTCATGACTCCAGAACAGATGTTGTTACTGCAAAGAGCATCCCTGGGACATACAACTCGCTCCCACCGGCAAAGACGACTTTGGGGAGAGGGGAAAGGAGAGGCGCACTGATGCGTGGCTTACAAAGGACTATAAAAGGGAAGAAAAAAGGCAGCAGAAGAGGGGACAGTAGCCATATACGATCTACAATGTCAGACATGTAAAAACTCACTTATAGTCAAACCTATGTCTTGAACCTCATCTCTTTCGTTTCTACATTTTGGTAGAACAACTTGGTTTTGAATGGGGTGTGTAAGGATGAGAATGGTGGTTAGAAATGTGTGTCTGGAAATGTTATACAACACCTGTCTCAAAAAACATTGCCCCTAGAAGTACTCCTCCTATTTTTCATAATCATGTATCATATATTATAAAACAAGTGTTTCATTTCGTTTCACCTTTTATTTCATAGATTTAAAGCCTATCAGAAGTAAAATAACCCGCTATTAAAAATCTGTCCACTAGAGGGCTGTGTTGCCTTTATAAATATAATATTTTAATCAACTCAATAAAACTGAAAAAGTTTCTAAGTTTACCCTTATTTGGAAAAAAAGTCTATTCTTATATGTATGGGGTTTTGATAATTACATCTTTCTAAGGACTTTGAAAAGAGTCATCAAATTTTCTGTGAGTGAAATTATACTCAAAAGGGATAAATTTAATCTTGACAGGTGTGTGTAATTACACCCAGTTTTCCTTTTTGCTATTTAGGAAATGTTCTGGATACTTCCCGCCCTAGGTCATTTAATTTAGGAATACTTTAGTCTTAAAAAAGGGTCAGGCATAATCTTATTAACATCGTAGTTATCCTTTCCAATAATAAGCTGTTAGAACTCTATGTCTCTTGCTGGGGTAATATAGATCTTGGGTGATACATTCTTAGAACAAATTAATTAGAAAAGGTTTTTAGCTACCAACAGGCAGGAAATTTTTTTTGTTATTTAAAATGTTTTCAAAGAGCCACTGTGAAAGTGGATTCTCCAAACGATTTCAATCCCAGTTTGGGTTGTAGGTAAACGTTAATTGCTTCTTTTGCCGCATGGAGACTGAAAACAAAATCACTTTGTCTTCTCATACTCGCCCTCTGCGCTACCAATGTCCCTCTATACATGCTTCTATTGGAAAAGATGGGTTTCAAAAACTCCCTTTTTCTATTGGTATTCAATTTTTATTTCAAACTCTAAGCCATGTATTTTAAGTTCATGGACATTCATTTGGTTTAGAATGCCAACTGCATTTAACAAGTTATTACCTGGTTAAAATCTGGATCTACTATGTCAGCTGATGTTCAGTTAAATAACCAAAGCCTCCTATTTGACATATATAGAGTTTCTTTTTTTTTCCCCTTCACATTAAGAGAATTAGAGGATTGAATATTTAGATGTACTTTCTATAACATACACCAATCAATAGAATCCTCTACTTCAGTTCTCAGGTTGACTGAAATCCTATTTTAAGCTCTTCCTTCAACCCACTGTAATTTTCCCTGTTAAGTCATAATTAAGTTAGTGGATGCTTTTGTGGGAAAGCAAATATCTTGACAATCCTGATCTGTGGGGAGACTTAACCCCAGGATATGATGAACTCACATCACTCTGTGTATCGGTGAGTGTGTGGTCCGTGCTTCGGGAATGCCGAGTCATACCTGTGCTGGTTCATGTGAGAGTTGGGGAGAAAGCGCCAGGGATACCGAATGCAGAAAACAGGTTCTGTTACATTAACTGACAACATGGAAATAGAACATGCTAAGCATACAGTGGCCAAAGTCTGGTAATTTCCTTTCAGCCTGAGACTTGCAAATAATATCTGTCAATAAAGGATTATTCAGGGGTTCCTGAAAGAAACTGCACCCTAGAGTAACTGCTGTGAATCCCATCTTACAGATGAAGAAACTAAAGCTCAGAGAGCTTGAGCAGCTGCCAAGCATTTCACAGTTATATGTTGTGAAACTGAGATGCATCCAGGTCTAATTCCAGTGTGGTTTTCTTCCCTCTCCAGTGCTGCCTCTTGAAAGTAGGCTTTATATGAGGAAGGCATGTTATTAGAATTTGTGTGTAATCTTTAAATATGGCAAGACCACATCTATTTACAATGAAACATATGAAGTTATTATTCAACGATTACTTATGAAGTTGGTCAATTAAAAGGGTTTTGTGCTTTTACATAATCTATGTTTCTGTATAGAGAAAAGTAGCAATGGCAGAAATTTGCTTTCTACTTAGGAGCATATGCTCCCAGGCATGAAATGTACATTAATATATAGTATATTGATATCTGAAACAAAGATATGAATTTTATAGCATCGAAAATTATAATATTTATAAAAGCCAATGAAGCAGAATTATTATACAATCAACTTCATATTTGCTGGAAGTGGATTTTACTGTCTTATCTGACAAGTAATTCGTTAATTCTTGAGTGATGTCCTAAAACATTAGGCAGATTTTAATAGGTCTACCAGGCCTAGACCTAAATAAGTTAGGCTTAAAAGGACTAATAAAGAATTCCACTACCAAACGTAAAATAGATTAGCTAGTGGGAAGCAGCCACACAGCACAGGGAGATCAGCTCGGTGCTTTGTGAGCACCTAGAGGGGTGGGATAGGGAGGGTGGGAGGGAGACGCAAGAGGGAGGGGATATGGGGATATACGTATACGTATAGCTGATGCACTTTGTTATACAGCAGAAACTAACACACCATTGTAAAGCAATTATACTCCAATAAAGATGTGTAAAAAAAAAGAGTTCCAATGAGAGAGATGAAAATTATTAATTTCAATCAGATGTAGCACAACTGTGACATTTTTATAGATAGGTTAGGGGTAGCAAAATGTCATAACCTCAGTTTTTGTATTATTATTGATTTGCAGAGGCTGGGATGGGTGGGCAGTTCTTAAACTTTGTCCAGATAGCTAATATATTTGGCCAGGATTTAGAAGGGCTGGATTTCACATTGTTTTAGAAATTGAATAATTTGCTTTGATTAAATCAGAAAGGGAACGCTGGCTTCCCTCAACTTGAATCTTCACCCCCAAAGATCAGGTGTCTCAGTGCCTTTGAAAAGGGCTGCACTCAGCAGCTTTCCTCTCCCAATTCTTCCTCGTGCACCTTAAGGAGATGCTTGATTCTCACAGAGGTCACTGATAACTTCCTGGTAGACCAGATGACGAAACGTTTTATGATTCTTATCGCATCAGACCTCCTTGGTGTGTTTGCAACATCCGTCATTCCCTTCTGTGTGAAATTCTTTACTGTCTGGGCTTCTGTGCCAGCCCAGTGGTGTGTTTTGTATGTTACCTCCCAGACTGTCTAGTCTCTGCATTCCGTGTTTGCAGAGCTGCACTGCTTTCTCTTTAGAGGCTTTTAAAAATTTTTTATTTTTATTGGAGTACAATTGCTTTACAACATTGTGTTAGTTTCTACTGTACAGCAAAGTGAATCAGCTGTATGTATACATCTATCCCCTCTTTTTTGGATTTCCTTCCCATTTAGGTCCCCGCAGAGCACTGAGTTCCCTGTGCTCTACAGTAGGTTCTCATTAGTTATCTATTTTATACTTAGCATCAATAGTGTATATATGTCAATCCCCATCTCCCAGTTCATCTCACTCCCCGCTTCCCCCTTGGTATCCATCCATACGTTTGTTCTCTATGTCTGTCTCTATTTCTGCTTTGCAAATAAGATCATCTACACCATTTTTTTAGATTCCACATATATGCGTTAATATATGATATTTGTTTTTCTCCTCCTGACTTACTTCACTCTGTATGGCAGTCTCTAGGTCCATCCACGTCTCTACAAATGACCCAATTTCATTCCTTTTTATGGCCGACTAATATTCCATTGTATATATGTACGACATCTTCTTTAGCCATTCCTCTGTTGATGGACATTTAGGTTGCTTCCATGACCTGGCTATTGTAAATAGAGCTGCGGTGAACATTGGGGTGCATGTGTCTTTTTGAATTATAGTTTTCCCTGGATATATGCCCAGTAGTGGGTTTAAGGATTTATATTTGAGGTTTCAGCCTGTAGCTCACTGCTCTTCATGCTGGGCCATCCTTTTTATCTCCTGTATATTGTATGCTGATGACTCCCCGATTGTTATATCTAATCAAGACATGCCCTGCAAGCTTCAAAATCATTTCCACAGCTAATCCCTGGGTACCACACACGGAGCGAGCCCAACCCACCATCCTATCCTGGCCTAATCCACCTCCTGTTCCAGCGTTCTCTCATCTGATGGGCTTACCATCAACCCGGCCCCTCAAGCAAAGCAATGGCGTTATTCTTCCCTTCTCCTTTACGTCTGCTGCAAATTCTTGACAGTACTTCCTTTTTCTTGAAACTGGAATCTCTCCATTCCTTTTAATCACCTTTAATTTTGAGCCCCTTGCATCTTTCACCAAGACTATTACAGAAGTCTTCTAACATGCTTCCTGTTTCTGTCCTGTCCTTCCACACACTTTCCATTGTCTCCACAGGCATATACTTAAAACATAAAATGGACTTTGTCCCCTTCTTACTTGATCATGTTCAGTCACTTCCCATAACCAAAAAAGGTGTCAAGTCTTAACTTCTTAATATGCCATAAAAGGCATTTAATTACTTGTCATTGTCTCTCTAGTCTTCTATTTTGTCCTTCTTGACTTTATATCCCAGTAGTACTAACCAGATTTTAGCACTCCCTCCTGGAATCCTGGCCTTTCTCTACTACTAACTGCTAGTACTACTAGTACTAGTACTGCTACTAACACACACACACACACACACACACACACACACAGGGAAATGAAGAACATGGTGCATAAGAAGAAATCTGGTGGTTCCCTAACACGCATTAGCTGCCACATCATTATGCTAATGATAGGGGAATATACCTGTAATTTTTGAAAAACAAAATCTGTGATACAAAGTTCCATATCTTATAAAGTAGACTCAATTGGAAAATCCAAATTCCATCAACCATTCAACACCTTATTATTAATTAAACACCTATTATGTGCCAAATATTATGTTATAAGCCCAAGGATACTTTTAATTATTTTAAAACTTTAGTATACGTTTAGGAAAAGGCCCAGTGCCAACTGACCGATATGAATGGCTGTGAATTCCACTCTAAAATCCATATAACATAATTTTACTGAAGGCCTTCACCTAGAAAACAAAAACGCACGTCAAACAGCAGGAGAGTCGGGAGTACGAAAACCAGCACAGCGAGCTGGGCGTCAGACCGGCCCCCCAGGTGTGCAGCCTTGTCCAGGGCAGGGGGAGGCGTGGCCGTGGAGGTGACCAGCAGCGGCCCGTTGCCAAGGTCACTGAGAAGCTCCACCGCATCCTGCCCTTTGAGACCCCCATGGCCCTCACCCACCCCATCACGACATACAGTGAGTCAGCCGAGACTGAGAGATCCTGCCCGGATCTGACCCTGAAATGACTTGAAGCCAACTGGGGTATGTGGGCCCGTGAACGGCACTCAAGTCTCGGTGCCAAGTGCTGTCCTTGGACGCCCTGCCCAGTCTCTTCGCCTACAGTCTGTTTCCTCCTGTCACATTCTGGGCTTCTTCACAGAGCGAGGCTCCTCTCACCATCCGTCCTCTCCCCTCCTGAGGACCCATCTTTGTTTTCCTTGGAACGCCCTTTCCACGTCAGAACTCTCCTACATCTCGACCTAGTAAGGCCCACGTCCTCTCCCCGCCCCACCTGGCACTCCGTCTCTCCGAGGCGGCTCCTCTCCACTCACCACGGGGCCAGGCGGGGCTTGCTGTTCCCCTCCCACATCCTCCGAGGCTTCTGCTCTCCGACTTTCCCCTTCTCCACTCCCCCCTTTCCCCTCCCTCAGCTCTGCGATTCCTCACCAGGCTTCTCACACTTGGACTCTTCCCTCTCCTTCTGACCTTCCACCCCATGGGAATCATGACAGAGGTGACCCCACAGGTGTCCTCGAGACAGCCAGCAGGACAAGTCCTTGGTTCCTCCCCGACTTCGCTTCCACTGGCTGTGAGCTGCCTGACCTTCATGGCTGGCTCTTGCTTTCTTCTAGCTGGAATTAATTTAATCTTCTTTCTCCATTCTGTTTTGGTTCTTTCTACTCTCTTAAATAAAATTGGGTATAATATTTTCATCTAGTATTTTGTTTTCTTCGCATCCATTTTTCCATTGATGGTCTAAGCACTGCAATGTGACACTCAGAAAAAATGTACATTTACAGTAAACCGAGTCAAAAAGGAAGGGATAAAGAAGATGTGGTTCATATATACAATGGAATATTACTCAGCCATGAAAAAGAACGAAATAATGCCATTTGCAGCAACATGAATGGACCTAGAGATTATCATACTAAGTGAAGTAAGTCAGAGAAAGCCAAGTATTATATGATATTACTCACTTGTGGAAACTAATTTTAAAATAAATGATATAAATGAACTTATTTACAAAACAGAAACATACAGATTTTGAAAACAAACTTATGGTTACCAAAGGGGGAACATAGCGGGGAGGGATAAATTAGGAGCTTGGGATGAACATACAAACACTACTATATATAAAACAGATAACCAACAAGGACTTACTGTACAGCACAGAGAACTCTACTCAGTATTCTGTAATAACCTAAATGGGAAAAGAATCTGAAAAAGAATGAGTGTATGTATATGTATAACTGAATCACTATGCTGTACACCTGAAACTAACACAACATTGTAAATCAACTCTACTCCAATAAAAATTAAAAAAAGAAGAATGGTGTGCCTTCCTTGGGAAAGGGTTGAGGCATTCTATTGGCAGAGGCAGCTTGAATCTTAAACTTTTCTGGAGGGTGACCTGGGGAGAAAACCAAACGTTCATGTCCATGTTCAGTTGCTTATTGAGCATTTGTTCCCTGTCAGTGTAGAGGCAGGGAGAATCTGGTGAAAGCTAATGACATCAGCAGTACCAGGCAATAATTAGCATTCAATCAGCTGTAAAGGAGTGAATAAACAAGTGCGTGACACAGAGATGGTCCATGTGCCAACGTCCACTTTTTGGTTTTGTGTATATGGCCTGGGAAACCTGGGTTCATTTTGGTACATGTCTTTTGATTGTGCACATTTAGAAGATTGTGTAAGTTATAGAAACTACTGAAAAATTTTACCTATTACATGGTGAGATAGAGTTTTCAAAACTGGAATTCTTTGTAAGTGATATTTTTGATGGTCTGGTTACACGTCCTTTGGAAATCCTACGCAGATCAAGTTGTGCTCCCATGTGAGAGGAATCAGGTCTCTGAGGGTGACAGCTAGAGAAAAGACTGCTTCTTCACTGGTGCCTTAGATGAAATGATTCAACTTGAATGTGTGAGCAGATTTATTTCCAGGGGGTGGTTTCTTTACCGTGGAGCAGACGCTGATTTTGTTTTTCCTTTCCAAAAATATCCTTTGGCTTTTAAAGCATGTGTTTTAGTGTTTCCACTAGCAAAGAGCTAAAGTGTGACAGTGTCAGAGGATAAAATAGGACATTATTTTTGCACTGTTTTGAATTATAGAGGCTGTGGTACTTGTTAACAATGGAGGGAGGGGCAACCAAAAGTGTGTTTATGAAGTGCTTAAAGTTTACTTAGATCTGTTCCGGGGTCTGGAAACTAACGTGTCAAAAGGGAGATAATTTTAGCTTCCACAGGACTATTTAATGTGCTAATGTTCCGACCAATTTCTCCGAAGAAGAATGGAGACCATCTGATGCAGTGGACCAAACCTTGTAGGCAATACACAGTAGTGCATGGGATTGTGAATTCCTTTTGAAAAGTGTTGCTTAATACAATTCTTGAAGAGTTTGCAAAGTAAAAAGCTTTGGAAACAGTTCATATCCAGCCTGGAAATGAAAAGTTTGGAAGTGTTCTCTTAAAATGGACAAAACAACAGACTGGGATATTAAGAGACTTGCATTTTAGTCCCACTTCTGTCGTTAATGAGCTTAGTGACAGTAGGCAAGCCTTCAGTTGCCTTATCTGTAAAATGAGACACAGAGTTTTCTGAACATTAGTTGTTAAGTGAGGACATTTTTTTCTCCCGAACAAAAGTTTATACGCCAATCTAGTAAGTAAAGTAGTGAAAGAGAGAACCATTCCCTCGGAAACTGCAGGTGGGGAGCCTGAGGCTGCCCCACCTGAGTGGTCCCCTCACCACCACTCAGTAGCATGAGAAGCCAATGGAACGTTTTGGAGGCATGGTATCTGAAGTCTGTTGAGTTCTCTCATTTTTTTATAAGTAAACATAGCAATCTGTTTTGCTTGCTAGGACACCCCCGGGAGCAATGAGGAATTAAAGCAGAAGTGGATTAGCACCTAGAGATTTCCTTGAAAAAAATACCTCTGGGTTATTTTAGTTTAACCTCTGATGTTAAGAGAAGAGGGTTCATGGGACAATTTGGAAATTAGGTTTAAGCTCGCAAATGCATTTTGGCAGCTCTCCCTTTCTACCTCCTTTTTGTGGCACCTTGTTTTGTGAGCGCAACGCAATTTCTGGTTGCCGACACACTTTCACAGGTGTCTGAACTCCCTGGTGGATTCACACTGTCGGTAGTTTCGCAAGGATCCCACATCTTTAAAAGGTTTCTTTCTCATAAAGAAAAGGGAAGAGGGTTAACGACCTGAAGAGGCAGGTCATTCTCTTTGAATCCTGATATAAGGGGAACATTGTGCTGACAATTCTGAATCTCTAGACACGTGATCTTGACAAAGCTCTCCTGGTTGGGAACAGCTTTGTCCCATGTGTAGAAGGGCTTGCAAGTTTACAGACCGTCTGCTTGATGGCCCGAGACTCGGGCATCCGTGACTTATTTGTGTAACACAGCTTAAACGGTCTAAACCTCATTCCTTTGCTTTCTCTTCTTGAAATGGAGCGCTCTGGGGAGAAAAGGGAGATAGATGGATTTGGGGAAGGCAGTGGTTCCTTGACAGGGACAGAGGACATCGTGAAGTAATCCTAACTTTTGAGATTTTTGAAGGAAACTGTGGAACTATTCAGCAGTTATGTATTTATGCTCTGTATCACCACCCAAAATAAAGCATAGTGGTAATTTTATAAAGGCAGGAATAAATTTAAACACGAGAGAGGAGCTGATGATGAAATATGAATGAGAAATGCAAATTTGAGGAAAATACTAAGTAGTTTAAAAAACCCATAATGTGAGGCTTGAGTGAGGTATTTATATTTATTACTAGATATAGAAATTTATTTTCTTAGCACTCTCTTTCCTTAAAAGGAGGTAAAATCAGCTACATGGCAACTATTCCTATTTATGAATGACAGTTACTTCATACTTTTATTTCTAACTTTTTGTCCCTAAATTACATTTTTTTAGTGTTTCTTTTTGTTATACTCCTTTCCCCTAGCCTGGAAAATTTGAAGAACATTGCTTGCTTTCTTTTTTTTTTCCACTCTAATAAGACATTACAATTTTTTTTCCCTAAACTCAAAATGCAAAAATTATGATACTCTAAAAATGCATGTGTAAAGGACATCTCCATTTATACTGAGATAACAGAGTTACAATTAAAATGCAATTTAACTTTCATTCTTTTTTTTTTAAAATAGTTGCTTACATTAGAAATTACCTTACCTATCATTTATCATGTAAAGAAGGCATACGTTTACAGACTCTGCATTTTATGGCCTGGACTTGAGTGTCCATGACTCATTATTAGCAAACATAGTTCTTAACGATACTCTCTCATCTAGAACTAATAGAACATGCATCCAAGGCACCACGTGTTTAGGGTCCAAATACCTGTCACCCTAGACATGTGGAGAGCTTCCAAAAGCTGTTTTGTTCTCCACCCATAGTCTGTGTTCTGTGACAATCTGATGCTCACGAGCTTACGTTGACTATTTTGTTATTTAATGTGCACTTTAAGAATTAATAAAAGCAAGTCTTGCTAAATATCTGTAGGACAGATAAAAGCAAATCTCACTACACATCTGTTTGACAGCAAATATTGCACAAAAAAACTTCAGTGTTTGGCGTTTTAATCCTGAAGCAATTCAGAAATAAGTTTTTGCAGGCAAACAAAATCATATACTAATTACTGGAACATGGCGTAGAGCAAGTGAGAAATAGAAATACAATCCTCAACATGATGTAACAATATATTTGCTATGTTTCATATGAATTTTAAAATAAAATAGCTTTCCTTTCCAAGATAATTTTTTGTATTGTGTCTACAAGCTGATCTTTTTGAAAAAATATACGTGATTTGAAGCCAGATCTTTTTTTTTTTGTGGTACGCGGGCCTCCCTCTGTTGTGGCTTCTCCCGTTGCGGAGGACAGGCTCCGGACGCGCAGGCTCAGCGGCCATGGCTCACGGGCCCAGCCGCTTCGCGGCATGTGGGATCCTCCCGGACCGGGGCGCGAACCCGGTTCCCCTGCATCGGCAGGCGGACGCGCAACCGCTGCGCCACCAGGAAAGCCCGAAGCCAGATCTTCTTTAAAGTGATTTTATTTTTCCAATATGAAGTGTTCCATAGCCCTGTAACTAACTCTTATTAAATGCATACTATGGGTCAGGTACTGTTCTCAGCTTGTACGTGTTTTACTTCATTTACTGTTTAAAGCAATCTTATGAGGTAGGGATTCTTATTACTGTCATTTGATAGATGAGGAATCTGAAGACACTAAGCAACTTGCTGAAGGTCAAACAAATAGTGAAAGGTGAAGAGTCTGAACACAGGCAGTCTGACTTCAGAACCACCATATTAAGTCACTACCCCGTATTTCACGGATTAAGACCAGAGCTAGCTGATCTCTTGAGGAATGAGAGAGAAAAATATTACACAGTTGCATTGAAATAGTTCTCTCCTCTAGGACTCTGTTGCCTCCATCTGAAATGCTGAATTTGAGGCTTAAGAATGAAAGAAAAAGGAATCGTACATGACTTTCCCCAAAAAAGAATCATCATCTGGGAAGCAATTTTGATATTTATAAAAACGACTTTAAACGTCCCAGATTGCTACAATATCGGATGGTTTTTCTGGAAATGAAGTTTCCTAGAGAGCTCAGAGCTTGTTCAACACCAAGGCTGCCACTGGAGCATTACATGTTTCATCTTCTCTTTTGGCCACTGTGATAGAACATTATGCCACCATATCATAACACCAACCATCATAATATGGACATTGAGAAACTGTAGAGATCATGTGTGAGAAGATGACTCAAGCATCTGGGCCTTTCTTTAGGGTTTTGGAACAGGTCATGGAGATCCAGGAGACCACTGCTAACCCAAAAGAGCCACCTGTGAATTGGATCTTACAGTACCCTGAAACGTGTGGTTCTATGGAAATTCCATTAAGTCTAGCATCCCCCCGCTCCCCACCGAGGAATCTCATCTCTGTAAATCTCAGGACTCTGGGTCTCACTGATTTTCTTATTTGAAGACTTTGGGAATTTGGAACTAAAGCAGGTTTTCTAAGGTGCCTGAACCATGGACATTTAGTACGAGATGGGACCTTGAAAACCAACTTGTCTGACTCTTCATCACTTTGCCGGTAAGAAAACCAAAAAACAGAGATTACAACTTTGTCTGATGTCCCAGAGCCTGTAAGTGACAAAACCGCAGTGGAAAGCAGGTTCTCTGGCTCTAAGTTCAGAGTTTTTAATGAACTGACTTGGCCTTCATACCCATCATAGCGCCTGGCCTTTTAGATCTGTGGACATGAGTCTGTGGCACTTCTTTTTCTGTCCTTTTCAGGAGTCTATGGCTGAAGTTGCCACCCAACTCTGTGACGGAACAATCAACACCACGTGGAAGAGCAGAGAACTAAAACACCACCCTGAATACTACATACAATACTACTAGAGATTATCTTAGTGTTCTTGCACCTTCTGTAACATGGGAGAATGTTGTTTACTGTTCAGTAAATATATAGCCATAATCTTATTTTTACCCATACCTTTAAGAAGCACGGGTGGAGAAAACCATGATATAAAACAACTTTTCATTCTTTACCTTACTACCAATTTCAGTGTAGATTCTGAGGAAATATTATATTTTGCTTATGGAAATGTGTGCATTAAACCAACGATCATTTCCAGTAATTCCTACTTGTAAAGGAAGAAAAAAAGACAGATTGAGAAGTTTCTATGGTCCCAAGAGCTAACGTGCATGTTCACGCCAGTTATGACCCAGCTCAGGCGTGGTGTCACACAGATAAGAAGACATACCAGGAGCAGCTGCAACAGCAGCACCAACAAAAGCAACACGTATTGTTGGGCCTCTGGCTTCCAGGTGCTTGAGACACAGCAGGTGTTTCTTCATTCTGTGACTGCTGTCTTTTCCGCATTTCAGCTACTGCAGTGCCCAACTGGCTGAAAGAAGAGAGAAAACATAAGGTCTGAAAAAATTATGCTAAGAGTAAGTCGCCTATGCTGAAGGAAGCATAATTTAATTGAGGGGTCAGGAAAAGATAGTTTGAGAAAAGGTAAAAATGAATAAGCTTTAGCAGTCAAGTTGAAAATTCCCCAGAAATTTTTTAAGGCGAATATTCTAAAAACTTTGGGAACAAACTTCTACCATTATCTGCTACATACAGTCTTGGTAAGTGTTGCCACGCAATCAGAATCAGTTGGCAAGGTTAATATGATAAGGTTTGAAAATTTATTTATTTATTTTATTATTTTTTTTCACATCTTTATTGGAGTATAATTGCTTTACAATGGTGTGTTAGTTTCTGCTTTATAACAAAGTGCATCAGCTATACATATACATATGTCCCCATATCTCTTCCCTCTTGTGTCTCCCTCCCTCCCACCCTCCCTATCCCACCCCTCTAGGTGGTCACAAAGCACCGAGCTGATCTGCCTGTGCTATGTGGCTGCTTCCCACTAGCTATCTATTTTATGTTTGGTAGTGAAAATTTATTTTTAACTTCCTTCTGTAGTCAAGGATTATTACACCTGCTTGCTTTTATGAACACCTTTAAATGGTTATGGGGGTATGAATAACTCGTTTCTCTGCTATTATTTACAAAACAGTTATTTGAGCTTTACAAATCATGGCTGCAAGGTTTCTAACTCTATAACATGGTGAGGAACAGTTTGGTTTTGGTCCTCTCTCATCTCCTTTTAAAACATACCATCTTCTTTTTGGTACTCTGGCTCACCGTCCAGGGGCCTTCTCTTGATAATATGGGCAAAACGCCTCACTCTGTGTTAGGTGTCCCCGTAGCAAAGGCATCACCTCCCTGTCCTGCACTGCTCAAAATTTATTTTCATTTAGTAGATAACCGTGGAAAGACTAAAGAGTTATCAAATCCAGGAGAATCATTTTGGTGGAATTTATATATCCTGGCAGATAAGAAAAATACTGAGGTGCAGGCTGCCCTACCTGTGACTTTACAAATGCAGCCAAGTGAGTTGCTACAGATTTATAAGACCAACACTGATCTAGGAGTTAGTCGATGATAAAAAAAAATAAAGTTTTATTTAGTAGACTAATATAAAATTTAGCATGAACTTTTAGAAAAAGGAATGAATTCTACTGAATAATATTTTCACAAATATGCAATGTATGTAAATCACACATATATATTGTCATATGTGTGACTGAGAACAATACTTGTTAAAAACATAAAGTACTTTGGGCTTTTTTGGCATTGTGAGCTCATGCTTTAAAAAATACATTTTCAGTTCTGAATACAATGATAGATACTTTAAAATATACTGTATTCTTAAAAATAAGATAAACATCTCTTTAGACCAGAAACAGATGAGAAAACCACAATGGTAGATAAATGGGGGTAAAGTCACAGTCATTTTGTAATTCAGGTATGGGAACAGATAGGTGCAAAGGTTCCAAACTCTAGTGGAGTAAAAAATGCTCCACCATGAGTAGTGGGAGACCAGAGTTCAGACCGGAGTTTTACCTGAATAAAATCAGCGGCTGGGTTTCTGCCACTCATAAAAAGATGCTAAAAAAACTATCTGTACCATCAATGGTACCTAGCTGCAGGAGAGAGAGGATGCATAGAGAGACAATGAAACCTGACCTAAGCCAAGCAGGTTCTGTGACTGGGCCAAGGATGTCTCCAAAGCCATTCCTGGATGGGAGGAAATCCTGAGATGCCAATGAAAGAGCTACTTTGGGACTGAAGGTCTTGGGGGACTAGTGGAGACAACTGAGAAGCATTGTAAAGAGTGAGAGTGAGAAATACACCTCTTACTCAGTGTGTTGCCTGAAAGCAAAAAATCCAATTAACACTAAAAACAGAAAGCTAACTCAACAATCATGAAATGAATATATTCCTGAGCAAATGCAAATAATAGAGTCATCCAAAATTAGTGTAATAAACATATGTTTAATATAAACAGTGTGATAAAGGAAAAAACTTCATATAAGAGAACAAGAAATTATAAGAACAAATATAGGCAAAAATGAAACAAGAATAGACAGAATGAAAAATGGAAAATATAGAAACAAAACACATAGCCATTAAAATGATTCAGATGGAATAATATCTTCCCAAAGCCACCCCCAAGAGAATAAGTGTCAAGGACTGTACCCAGAATCCAGTGAAAAGAGATAAAAAGATGAAACATAAAAAAGGGAATTGAGACAAGCATAGCAGTAACATTGAAAGACTCCCCTATGTGTCCAACAAGATTTTCATCACCAGGAGAGTATTAACAGAGAATATTAACGGGAAGTATTTTCAAGGAATCTGGCTGGAAACTTTCCAGAATTGGAAGGAAAAAACAAACAAAAGCCTTACATTGAAAGAGCATACCACATGCTCAGCGGGATTTATAAAATAAAAGTAAGTCCACACATATATGCATAAAAATAGAACCACAGAACTCCAAAATAAAGATATAAGCTGAATTACCCACAGAGGAATAACAAGCACTGACAGCAGAATAGCGGAGCAGTCAGACAAGAAAAAGAAATAAAAGTTATCCACACTGGAAGGGAAGAGGTAAAATTATCATTATATACAGATGATATGATACTATATATAGAAAACCCTAAAGATTCCACACAAAAACTACTAGAACTAATAAATGAATTCAGCAAGGTATCAGGATACAAGATTAACACACAGAAATCTGTTGCATTTCTTTACACTAACAATGAAATATCAGAAAGGGAAAGTAAAAAACAATCCCTTTTAAAATCACATCAAAAAAAATAAAATAAAATACTTAGGAATAAATCTGACCAAGTAGGTGAAAGACTTATATGCTGAGAACTATAAAACATTGATAAAGGAAACTGATTTAAAGAAATGGAAAACTATCCCCTGATCTTTGATTGAAAGAATTAATATTCTTAAAATGGTCATACTACCCAAAGCAATCTACAGATTTAATGTGATCCCTATCAAATTTCCCATCACATTTTTCATAGAACTAAAACAATCCTAAAATTTATATGGAATCACAAAAGACCTAGAATTGCCAAAGCGGTCCTGAAGAGAAAGAACAAGGCTGGAGGCATAACCCTCCCAGACTTCAGACAATACTACAAAGCTACAGTAATCAAAACAGTATGGCACTGGCACAAAAACAGACATATGGATCAATGGACCAGAATAGAGAGCCCAGAAATAAAGCCACCCACCTAAGGTCAATTAATCTTCAACAAAGAAGGCAAGAATATATAATGGAGAAAAGACAGTCTCTTCACCAAGTGGTGGTGGGAAAGCTGGACAGCTGCATGTAAATCAATGAAGTTAGAACACTCTCACACTATACACAAAAATAAACTCGAAATGGCTTAAAGACTTAAATAGAAGACAGGACACCATAAAACTCCTGGAAGAGAACATAGGCAAAACATTCTCTGACATAAATCATAGCAATGTTTTCTTAGGTTGGTCTCCCAAGGCAATAGAAATAAACACAAAAATGAACAGATGGGACCTAATCAAACTTATAAGCTTTTGCACAGCAAAGGAAACCATAAACAAAATGAAAAGACAACCTACAGACTGGGAGAAAATATTTGCAAACGATGCGACCAACAAGAGCTTAAATTCCAAAATATACAAACAGCTCATACAACTAAACAACAAAAAAACAAACAACCCAATCGAAAAATGGGCAGAAGACCTAAATGAGCAGTTCTCCAAAGAAGACATACAGATGGCCAATAGGCACATGAAATGATGTTCAATATTGCTAATTATCAGAAAAATGCAAATCAAAGCTACAGTGAGGTATCACCTCATACCGATCAGAATGACCATCATTAAAAAGTCCACAAACAATATATGCTGGAGAGGGTGTGGAGAGAAGGGAACCCTTCTACACTGCTGGTAGGAATGTAATTGGTACAGCCACTATGGAGAACAGTATGGAGGTTCCTTAAAAAACTAAAAATAGAGTTACCATATGATCCAGCAGTCCCACTCCTGGGCATATATCTGGACAAAACTCTAATTTGAAAAGATACATGCACCCCAATATTCATAGCAGCACTATTTACAATAGCTAAGACATGGAATCAACCTAAATGTCCATCAACAGATGAATGGATAAAGATGTGGTATATATGTACAACGGAATACTACTCAGCCATAAAAAAGAATGTAACAATGCCATTTTCAGCAACATGGATGAACCTAGAGATTATCATACTAAGTGAAGTAAGTCAGACAGAGAAAGACAAAAATCATATGATATCACTTATATGTGGTATTTAAAATATGATACAAATGGACTTGTTTACAAAACAGAAAGAGACTCACAGACATAGAAGACAAACTTACGGTTACCAAAGGGGAAAAGGGGGGTGGTAAATTAGGAGTTTGGAATTAGCATATACAAACTATATATAAAATAGATAAACAACTAGGTCCTGCTGTATAGCACAGGGAACTATATTCAATATCTTGTAATAACCTATAATGAAAAAGTATGAAAAAGAATATATGTACATGAATAACTGAATCACTGTATAACTGAATGTATATGTATAACTGAATCACTGTATAACTGAATCATTCTGTACACCAGAATCTAACACACCACTGTAAATCAACTATACTTCAGTTTTAAAATGCTTTTAAAAATAAATGTAATCTAATTATTGGGGAAAAAATATATATAGAAGAAAGCACTAATAGCTTCAGAGCAGGAAAGGATTTCTTACAAAACCAAGCCAAAAGGGAAAAGATGATTTTTGATACAGCTAATTTATCAAAAACCTTTGAACAAGTAAAAGAACATAAAGTAAAAAAATGAGAACCAGACTGGAAAATACAGAGGACTAATATCTATAGCATATACGTAACACATCACAGTTTAAAACTACAAATAACCTAACAGAAAATAGGAAAAGGAAATGTGCAGGCAGTTTAAAGAAGAGGAAAATACAAATACCCCAGATTAGATGAATAGATGGTCAAAACTAGTGACTAGGGAAATTCAAATAAAAAAATTATTTCATATCCAAATTTCCGACAGGTGAAAAGTCACACAATACCGATTTGGGGAGAGAACGTGGGTAATGAAAAGTTCTCATACAATCATTTTGAAGAGTAACATTGACTATGTAACAATGTAGTTAACAATATACGTAACTTATAACAAATTTCACTTTCATGTTTATACTTTGATAGTGTATAAGGTAATAAAAATACTGTAATTAGTATTCATATGCATATACATATGAAGACACTAATTACAGTATTTTTATTACCTTAAATTAGAAACAATCTATATTTTCATCTTTTCAGGAATGAATACAAAATGGTGATGTCACTGTATGGTGATACATAAAACAGCACTTAAAATGAATAATTTAAATCTATATGAAACAATTTGGGAAGACTGTAAAACAATGTTGAATGGAAAAAATAGCTGCAAAATATTAGATACAGCCTGTATAATTAACAAAATTTTCATAAGTATACAAAATATAAATCATTTTTTCTGGGTAATATATACAGCAAAGTGATAAAAACTCATGAACAAGATCCATGACTTTGGTTGATACTGGGGAATTATGATGGGAATGTGATTGGAGGAGACAGGATTTTAACTTTATCTGATAATTTTTTAAAAAATCTGAGGCAGAGCTTCCCTGGTGGTGCAGTGGTTGAGAATCTGCCTGCTAATGCAGGGGACACGGGTTCGAGCCCTGGTCTGGGAGGATCCCACATGCCGCGGAGCAACTAGGCCC
>NC_041223.1:13450436-13468780 GCF_002837175.3 Physeter macrocephalus | reverse complement strand
ATCTTTATTGGAGTATAATTGCTTTACAATGGTGTGTTAGTTTCTGCTTTATAACAAAGTGCATCAGCTATACATATACATATGTCCCCATATCTCTTCCCTCTTGTGTCTCCCTCCCTCCCACCCTCCCTATCCCACCCCTCTAGGTGGTCACAAAGCACCGAGCTGATCTGCCTGTGCTATGTGGCTGCTTCCCACTAGCTATCTATTTTATGTTTGGTAGTGAAAATTTATTTTTAACTTCCTTCTGTAGTCAAGGATTATTACACCTGCTTGCTTTTATGAACACCTTTAAATGGTTATGGGGGTATGAATAACTCGTTTCTCTGCTATTATTTACAAAACAGTTATTTGAGCTTTACAAATCATGGCTGCAAGGTTTCTAACTCTATAACATGGTGAGGAACAGTTTGGTTTTGGTCCTCTCTCATCTCCTTTTAAAACATACCATCTTCTTTTTGGTACTCTGGCTCACCGTCCAGGGGCCTTCTCTTGATAATATGGGCAAAACGCCTCACTCTGTGTTAGGTGTCCCCGTAGCAAAGGCATCACCTCCCTGTCCTGCACTGCTCAAAATTTATTTTCATTTAGTAGATAACCGTGGAAAGACTAAAGAGTTATCAAATCCAGGAGAATCATTTTGGTGGAATTTATATATCCTGGCAGATAAGAAAAATACTGAGGTGCAGGCTGCCCTACCTGTGACTTTACAAATGCAGCCAAGTGAGTTGCTACAGATTTATAAGACCAACACTGATCTAGGAGTTAGTCGATGATAAAAAAAAATAAAGTTTTATTTAGTAGACTAATATAAAATTTAGCATGAACTTTTAGAAAAAGGAATGAATTCTACTGAATAATATTTTCACAAATATGCAATGTATGTAAATCACACATATATATTGTCATATGTGTGACTGAGAACAATACTTGTTAAAAACATAAAGTACTTTGGGCTTTTTTGGCATTGTGAGCTCATGCTTTAAAAAATACATTTTCAGTTCTGAATACAATGATAGATACTTTAAAATATACTGTATTCTTAAAAATAAGATAAACATCTCTTTAGACCAGAAACAGATGAGAAAACCACAATGGTAGATAAATGGGGGTAAAGTCACAGTCATTTTGTAATTCAGGTATGGGAACAGATAGGTGCAAAGGTTCCAAACTCTAGTGGAGTAAAAAATGCTCCACCATGAGTAGTGGGAGACCAGAGTTCAGACCGGAGTTTTACCTGAATAAAATCAGCGGCTGGGTTTCTGCCACTCATAAAAAGATGCTAAAAAAACTATCTGTACCATCAATGGTACCTAGCTGCAGGAGAGAGAGGATGCATAGAGAGACAATGAAACCTGACCTAAGCCAAGCAGGTTCTGTGACTGGGCCAAGGATGTCTCCAAAGCCATTCCTGGATGGGAGGAAATCCTGAGATGCCAATGAAAGAGCTACTTTGGGACTGAAGGTCTTGGGGGACTAGTGGAGACAACTGAGAAGCATTGTAAAGAGTGAGAGTGAGAAATACACCTCTTACTCAGTGTGTTGCCTGAAAGCAAAAAATCCAATTAACACTAAAAACAGAAAGCTAACTCAACAATCATGAAATGAATATATTCCTGAGCAAATGCAAATAATAGAGTCATCCAAAATTAGTGTAATAAACATATGTTTAATATAAACAGTGTGATAAAGGAAAAAACTTCATATAAGAGAACAAGAAATTATAAGAACAAATATAGGCAAAAATGAAACAAGAATAGACAGAATGAAAAATGGAAAATATAGAAACAAAACACATAGCCATTAAAATGATTCAGATGGAATAATATCTTCCCAAAGCCACCCCCAAGAGAATAAGTGTCAAGGACTGTACCCAGAATCCAGTGAAAAGAGATAAAAAGATGAAACATAAAAAAGGGAATTGAGACAAGCATAGCAGTAACATTGAAAGACTCCCCTATGTGTCCAACAAGATTTTCATCACCAGGAGAGTATTAACAGAGAATATTAACGGGAAGTATTTTCAAGGAATCTGGCTGGAAACTTTCCAGAATTGGAAGGAAAAAACAAACAAAAGCCTTACATTGAAAGAGCATACCACATGCTCAGCGGGATTTATAAAATAAAAGTAAGTCCACACATATATGCATAAAAATAGAACCACAGAACTCCAAAATAAAGATATAAGCTGAATTACCCACAGAGGAATAACAAGCACTGACAGCAGAATAGCGGAGCAGTCAGACAAGAAAAAGAAATAAAAGTTATCCACACTGGAAGGGAAGAGGTAAAATTATCATTATATACAGATGATATGATACTATATATAGAAAACCCTAAAGATTCCACACAAAAACTACTAGAACTAATAAATGAATTCAGCAAGGTATCAGGATACAAGATTAACACACAGAAATCTGTTGCATTTCTTTACACTAACAATGAAATATCAGAAAGGGAAAGTAAAAAACAATCCCTTTTAAAATCACATCAAAAAAAATAAAATAAAATACTTAGGAATAAATCTGACCAAGTAGGTGAAAGACTTATATGCTGAGAACTATAAAACATTGATAAAGGAAACTGATTTAAAGAAATGGAAAACTATCCCCTGATCTTTGATTGAAAGAATTAATATTCTTAAAATGGTCATACTACC
Organism: Physeter macrocephalus; assembly: GCF_002837175.3. Classification (NCBI taxonomy): domain Eukaryota; kingdom Metazoa; phylum Chordata; class Mammalia; order Artiodactyla; family Physeteridae; genus Physeter; species Physeter macrocephalus. The sequence goes on along the minus strand of NC_041223.1, from coordinate 13,466,121 downwards.
CAAAGCAATCTACAGATTTAATGTGATCCCTATCAAATTTCCCATCACATTTTTCATAGAACTAAAACAATCCTAAAATTTATATGGAATCACAAAAGACCTAGAATTGCCAAAGCGGTCCTGAAGAGAAAGAACAAGGCTGGAGGCATAACCCTCCCAGACTTCAGACAATACTACAAAGCTACAGTAATCAAAACAGTATGGCACTGGCACAAAAACAGACATATGGATCAATGGACCAGAATAGAGAGCCCAGAAATAAAGCCACCCACCTAAGGTCAATTAATCTTCAACAAAGAAGGCAAGAATATATAATGGAGAAAAGACAGTCTCTTCACCAAGTGGTGGTGGGAAAGCTGGACAGCTGCATGTAAATCAATGAAGTTAGAACACTCTCACACTATACACAAAAATAAACTCGAAATGGCTTAAAGACTTAAATAGAAGACAGGACACCATAAAACTCCTGGAAGAGAACATAGGCAAAACATTCTCTGACATAAATCATAGCAATGTTTTCTTAGGTTGGTCTCCCAAGGCAATAGAAATAAACACAAAAATGAACAGATGGGACCTAATCAAACTTATAAGCTTTTGCACAGCAAAGGAAACCATAAACAAAATGAAAAGACAACCTACAGACTGGGAGAAAATATTTGCAAACGATGCGACCAACAAGAGCTTAAATTCCAAAATATACAAACAGCTCATACAACTAAACAACAAAAAAACAAACAACCCAATCGAAAAATGGGCAGAAGACCTAAATGAGCAGTTCTCCAAAGAAGACATACAGATGGCCAATAGGCACATGAAATGATGTTCAATATTGCTAATTATCAGAAAAATGCAAATCAAAGCTACAGTGAGGTATCACCTCATACCGATCAGAATGACCATCATTAAAAAGTCCACAAACAATATATGCTGGAGAGGGTGTGGAGAGAAGGGAACCCTTCTACACTGCTGGTAGGAATGTAATTGGTACAGCCACTATGGAGAACAGTATGGAGGTTCCTTAAAAAACTAAAAATAGAGTTACCATATGATCCAGCAGTCCCACTCCTGGGCATATATCTGGACAAAACTCTAATTTGAAAAGATACATGCACCCCAATATTCATAGCAGCACTATTTACAATAGCTAAGACATGGAATCAACCTAAATGTCCATCAACAAATGAATGGATAAAGATGTGGTATATATGTACAACGGAATACTACTCAGCCATAAAAAAGAATGTAACAATGCCATTTTCAGCAACATGGATGAACCTAGAGATTATCATACTAAGTGAAGTAAGTCAGACAGAGAAAGACAAAAATCATATGATATCACTTATATGTGGTATTTAAAATATGATACAAATGGACTTGTTTACAAAACAGAAAGAGACTCACAGACATAGAAGACAAACTTACGGTTACCAAAGGGGAAAAGGGGGGTGGTAAATTAGGAGTTTGGAATTAGCATATACAAACTATATATAAAATAGATAAACAACTAGGTCCTGCTGTATAGCACAGGGAACTATATTCAATATCTTGTAATAACCTATAATGAAAAAGTATGAAAAAGAATATATGTACATGAATAACTGAATCACTGTATAACTGAATGTATATGTATAACTGAATCACTGTATAACTGAATCATTCTGTACACCAGAATCTAACACACCACTGTAAATCAACTATACTTCAGTTTTAAAATGCTTTTAAAAATAAATGTAATCTAATTATTGGGGAAAAAATATATATAGAAGAAAGCACTAATAGCTTCAGAGCAGGAAAGGATTTCTTACAAAACCAAGCCAAAAGGGAAAAGATGATTTTTGATACAGCTAATTTATCAAAAACCTTTGAACAAGTAAAAGAACATAAAGTAAAAAAATGAGAACCAGACTGGAAAATACAGAGGACTAATATCTATAGCATATACGTAACACATCACAGTTTAAAAATACAAATAACCTAACAGAAAATAGGAAAAGGAAATGTGCAGGCAGTTTAAAGAAGAGGAAAATACAAATACCCCAGATTAGATGAATAGATGGTCAAAACTAGTGACTAGGGAAATTCAAATAAAAAAATTATTTCATATCCAAATTTCCGACAGGTGAAAAGTCACACAATACCGATTTGGGGAGAGAACGTGGGTAATGAAAAGTTCTCATACAATCATTTTGAAGAGTAACATTGACTATGTAACAATGTAGTTAACAATATACGTAACTTATAACAAATTTCACTTTCATGTTTATACTTTGATAGTGTATAAGGTAATAAAAATACTGTAATTAGTATTCATATGCATATACATATGAAGACACTAATTACAGTATTTTTATTACCTTAAATTAGAAACAATCTATATTTTCATCTTTTCAGGAATGAATACAAAATGGTGATGTCACTGTATGGTGATACATAAAACAGCACTTAAAATGAATAATTTAAATCTATATGAAACAATTTGGGAAGACTGTAAAACAATGTTGAATGGAAAAAATAGCTGCAAAATATTAGATACAGCCTGTATAATTAACAAAATTTTCATAAGTATACAAAATATAAATCATTTTTTCTGGGTAATATATACAGCAAAGTGATAAAAACTCATGAACAAGATCCATGACTTTGGTTGATACTGGGGAATTATGATGGGAATGTGATTGGAGGAGACAGGATTTTAACTTTATCTGATAATTTTTTAAAAAATCTGAGGCAGAGCTTCCCTGGTGGTGCAGTGGTTGAGAATCTGCCTGCTAATGCAGGGGACACGGGTTCGAGCCCTGGTCTGGGAGGATCCCACATGCCGCGGAGCAACTAGGCCCGTGAGCCACAACTACTGAGCCTGCGCATCTGGAGCCTGTGCTCCGCAACAAGAGAGGCCGCGACAGTGAGAGGCCCGTGCACCGCGATGAAGAGTGGCCCCCACTTGCCACAACTAGAGAAAGCCCTCGCACAGAAACGAAGACGCAACATAGCAAAAATAAATAAATTAACTAATAAACTCCTACCCCCAACATCTTCTTTAAAAAAAAAAAATCTGAGGCAAAACAAAATACTGTTTGTTAAATTGGGGTATTGGATGCAGGAGTATTTTTTTTATTGTCTTTTGTACTTATATATATATTTTTCTACACACACACACACACATGTACACACACATACAATATAGCTTTATACAAGACAGTGATCAGAGAGGGCTTTCCTTCTGTTGTGAATTAATTGTATCTTCCAAGAAATGAAGAGGAAATTCTGATCTCACTTCCAGTTGTGTACAATTTTACCCCATGCTGCTTCTTCCCTTTTTTCAGGATCGGATGCAATGATCAAAACCATCTTTATGCAACAAAAGCAAGAATCAACATGCAGAACTACATCAAACTAAAAATCTTCTGCACATCAAAAGAAAAAAATAGACAAAATGAAAAGTCAATCTACAGAATGGGGTAAATATTTGCAAACCATATATCGGATAAGAAGTTAATTTCCAAAATACACAAAGAACTCATACCACTGAATAACAAAAAGACAAACAATCTGATTAAAAAATGAGCAGAGGAACTGAAGAGACATTTTTCCAAAGACACATAAATGTCCACCAAACAGATGGAAAGATGCTCAACATCACTGATCATCAGGGAAATGCAAATCTAAACCATAATGAGATATCACCTCACACTTGTTAGAGTGGCTGTCATCAAAAGGACGAGAGATAACGTGTTGTCCAAAAATATGGAGAAAAGGGAAGGACTATGCAGTATTGGTAGGAATGTAAATAGGTTCAGCCACTATAGAAAACAGTATGGAGGTTCTTCAGAAATTAAAAATATAACTACCATATGATCCAGCAATCTCACCTCCAAATGTATGTCCAAAGGAAATGAAAACATGATATCAAAAAGATATTTGGTAGTGTATATATGTCAATGCCACTCTCTCACTTTATTGCTTTGTGACCACTTAGAGGTGTGGGATAGGGAGGGTGGGAGGTAGACACAAGAGGGAGGGGATATGGGGATACATGTATACGTATATCTGATTCACTTTGTTATACAGCAGAAACTAACACCACATTGTAAAGCAATTATACTCCAATAAAGATGTTAAAAAAAAAAGAAAAAGATATTTGCACTCCTATGTTTATTGCAGCATTATTCACAGATGCCAGGATATGGAAACAACCTAGGTGTCCATCAACGGATGTATGGATAAAGAAGGTGTCTCACACACACACACACACACACACACACAGGAATATTATTCAGCCATGAGAAAGAAGGACATCTTGCCATTTTCGACAACATGGATGAACCTTGAGGGCATTATGTTAAATGTGATAAGGCAGACAGAGAAAGACAAATACTGTATGATATCACTTATATGTAGAATCCAAAAAAGCTGAATTCATAAAAACAGAGAGTAGAATCATAGTTACCAGAAACTGGGGGGTAGGTGAATTGGGGAGATGTTGGTCAAAGGGTACAAACTTGAAGTAAGAGGATGAATAAGTTCTAGAGAGCTAATGCATGGCATTGTGATTATAGTTAACACTACTGTATTGTATATCTTGAAGTTGCTAAGAGACTTGATATTAAATATTCTCACCACACAAAAAAGAAATGATAATTATGTGATGGGATGGAGGTGTCAGCTAACACTACGGAGGTAATCATATTGCAATATATAAATGTATCCGATCAACACATTGTACACCTTAAATTTACAATGTTATACGTCAATTATATCTCAATTAAAAAAAATCTTTACAGTTTGAGCAATGAGCCAAATAAAACAAGATGAAATTTAACAGGATAAATATATGAACTTAGATTTTAAAAAACTGCAGAAGACTAGGATGGGAGAAACATGGCTTAATAGGAGCATATCTAGGTGATTTACTGGACAATAAATTCAGTATTAATCAACAGTATGATGTAAACAAAATAGTTAAGGAAATTTAGAATGCATTAATAAAAATATGTTTTCTAAAACAAACAGGTGATAGGTCTTCTCTGGGCTGGTTAAATTATTATGTTCAATTTTGGCCCCCATAATTTAAGAAGGAAAATGAAATTTGTTCAGAAAACTAGAAGGAGAGTTAAAAAAAAAAGCTAAAAAGAAAATCTCATAAGAATACTACTCTTAGAAAAAAAGTGTTTAAAGGAGATTCATATAATCAGAATCATAATTATCTAGCATTTGAAGTGGTACCAAGTAGAAGACAATGTCAGTCTGCTTTGTAAGATCCCAAATGTTAGAAGATGGATTGATAAACAGAAGCAACTGAGAGAGTTTTGCTTTCACAAATAGAAAGTCTGTCCGATACTCAGGTAAGATCTTAATTTACCTGTGAGGCTGGTATCAAGTCAAGCTTTCTTGAGCATTCAAGCCAAGGCTGGACATTCTGAAAGAGGTTGATCTACAGGGGTCTTAAATTTACATGGATGGTTAGACTGAGAAAACTGTTCTTAGTTCTGAAGTTACTGTTCTTAAAATGGGCTGCCCGAGCTGAGAACTCTCTTCAAAATACAGTTGGGAGGGAGATGAGGAACCCCTGTTTTTTTTTTCAATTTGTACTCTCGTCGATCATATTGTCAATCCTTGAGTATTTCCTGGTATTTCTTCATCTTTTTTGTTTACATATTGTTTCCCAAGTGGATTGTAAAACTCTAATGGGGAAGGAGAGAAAAAATATATTTCTCATATATTGGTTTTCCTGGAATTTAGCAATGTTTTCTGTCAATAGATGCTTATGATATTGTACATCAACTATACCTCAATACAAAATATTAGATGCACAATACATTTTGAGTATTGATGATGGTGAGTATGAATGATTTCTCTGATTATTAAAAATATCTATTTTCCCAAAGCAGAAATTTGGGAAGTTTTGGAAGTTGCCTAAGGCAGAAATATGGAAGATTTGCATATAAATTCTTATAGCTCTAAGACACATTATTAAGTTTCAACAGTGCTCCATGTCCTTTCCCAAAGCATCTTTCACAGAGGATGGGAGTAAACTCATATTCAGGAAGTCTAGAGAATTGAAGCCTGAATGGCCCACTGCAATGTGAGCATTTACATTTTATCTTAGATGAAACATTCATACTTTATCTTAGAAACCCACAGAAAATTTGCTTGGTATTTTGATATATTCATGCACAAACATAAGACATTATTTTACATATCCTAACTTCAGAAGAAAAAGGATATTCCTACATCTTTCTTAATGGTCAAGATGTTGCTGCTGTGAGATTACCAATTTTGGAAAATTAGGCTGAATTGGAAAAGAACTGACTCTGCACTCAATATTAGTGATTTATCATCTCACTCTTGGTGTAAGAGTGAGATTTCTAGAACTCAAACTTAGAAATACACCAATGACAACATCCTCCATCCCCACCACCAAGCTGCACTACAATATGGTGATTAAACAACTTCTGGAGTTGGGCTGTGTCCAGATCTTGCCTCTATCATCAACTGGATGCCCTTTGGTTAGTTATTTAATCTCTTTGTGTCCCAGTGTCCTTATCTGCAGATAATTATTGATTATAATAGGACACATCAGTACACCATTACTACTGTGAGGGTTAAGTGGATTGAACCCAAGTAAAATACTTGGAAAAAATCCTTGTACATACAGTAAGTACTTAATAGTGACAGCTCTCTCAAGGTAATGCTGGAGAGCATTGTTCATGATGTCACCCAAAAGTTGGTGTGGTACAATGTTTCCAGGCTACAGATGCTGAAGATCTCCACGCTCTCTTCCTGCTGAGAGCTCATTTCACTTCTTATAGGGTGGGTTGTACCGTTTTTGTGTCCATTGGTTAGACTCTTCCTAGCTCAGGGATCTACACAAAGGCTTACTCAGTGAAGAAAGAAGACGAATGGTTTGGATTTTCATTTCACCACTAACACTGTAATTTTTATCACATGTAAATGAACTGAGTCTCAAGTGACTCACAGTATCCACAATCAACTCCTACCCCACAATCACACTTCGTTATAATTGTAGCCATTTTGTCATGTTTAGTGAAAGCATTCAGTTTTGTCATATAGTTGTTGATTCAGTGTTTAGCCCCCAAAAGGTATTTGCTAAATAAGCCAAATTTGTGAGAGGCCCTTTTTAGCACTGGGATGGACAAGGGAGCAGTTCGCCACGTACTGATATTTATTCTTAGTTGTGATGTATTTTCCCTGTGAAGGAAAACAACCCACTCCTCAATGTAAAATTTCTGATAACTACCCTGCTTCAGCTAAGCCAGCATATATCTATGTAACGGAGCAAACTTTCAGTGTCACTTCCTGTCTCATGACTTGTTCATCTAAAAAGAGTGCCATCCAAACCAGTTTTCCTTTTTTTTTTTGCACGGGCGGCGGGGAGAGGGATAGTTTTTAGTGGGCTTTTTTCAAAAATCACCATTTTATGATTACATTAAACTATGAAAAATTCAAGAAGTAAACTCTTCGTGCATTAAGAGAAAACAATTACTAAAAATAGGACTTGGTCCGCTCTTTTGGTGGTTAGAATCTGGTTCCATCGGTGAATACATCCATGCAGTTCCTTTTCCTTGGTTATACATGAAGCTTGCTAAAAATGCCACATTATGTTGAGTCAGCGATTCTCCATGTTCGTGATATTTTCATACATATTTATAAACACATAAATATGTATGTATCATAACATATAAATATATAAAGAGACTAAAAAATCGTTCCTCCTGTGCTTTCCTCTATCATTAAAGTACAGAATAAGAGCCATGTCAGTCCTCTTCCTGTTTTGGCTCATGAGCATCTATCGGACATGCTGAAAAGCATTATTTGACAGGGCTGTTTGAAGAGGGCACCTCGTGCAGCTCAGCTGCTAATTTTTGTCCCCAGAAGATTCAGCCATTTCCATTCCACAGAACATCACAATTTCTACTCTTGTGATGCTGCAATTCTATCAACTTCCTATTTTCCTCTTTTGACCATGCTTTTTAGAGTGTAGTGGCTTTGCAGTAAGAGAGATCTGGACTGGAGTCACAAAGGGCTGCCTGGTACTGGCTTCATGGCATTAAGTTACTTAACGTCTGCCTCAGTTTGTAAAATGGGGAGTGATACTTACTTCAGTCAGTAGCTGTAAGGATAGAAAACATATATATTGCTATTATAACTACTAACTTTAGCAGTGTACCAGGGGACTAGCACTCCATAATCTGTAATCACAATCACAATCATTGTTCCTATTATCATTACCTCTAGACAAACTCCTTGTCTTCATATTTATTTACAAAAAAATACCTGATGATTTTCTTCAAAATTGTATGATGTGTTTTTAAATATAACTGCAAAGATGATAGATTTACTTGGCAATTGCCAAGGTTCTCATATGAAGAGGTAAAACGTGGGCCCTTGCCATTCAAAGTGTAGGCTGTGGACCGGAAGCATCACATTCCCTGGGAGATTGTTAGGAGTGAGGGTGTCAAGTCCCACCTCGGATGTACTGGTGGATCTGTTTTGCATTTTAACAATACAAAACAATACGGACTTACAAGTGATGGATATACACATTAAAGCCAGTTCAGGCCACGCTCAGTTGTGAATTTGAGGCATCGTGATCAGTGTGTAGAGGAGGTATATTCATGAGAGTTGGAAAGACATCGTGTATTCTAGGGAATCACCCGGTGGAAGAAAAGACCACAGAAGGCTTGTTGAACTGCTCCCCCGTCAGGCTCATTCACTTGCCGTCCTCTCTCTGTCTCCTTTCTTCCCACTTGGGAAGAAATAGGTGTTCCCGTTCAGTGTCACACAGTACTGTGTACCTTCCACTTTGAGCTGTGATTGTGTACAAGCCTGTTTATATTAGAACCGGACTCTGACACCGTAAAGAGTCTCACCTGTTTTGGTATCCCCAGCAGCTGGTGGAGATGCTTCCTCACGGCAATCTTTGCAGACCCTTCCAGCCCGTGGGAAGGTGCCCGGCACTGCTTGACTTTCTCTGACCTGTAATTCCATATTGTTTTATAGCTTTGCCATTTGTGAGTTTTTCCTACAAGACTATGAACTCTTTGAGGGCAGAGTCTGGGCCAATTTGCCTTGGTACTTTTGATACACATGAAATAATACTTATGTGTTTCAATTAAGATTCCACTAAGAACTGATATTTTGTGAGCTGAAGCAGGTCATAGAAACAACCCCCTATTTTGCTCTGAGGGAAAGTGTTAATTTAATGAGGAGAAATTTCTCTCATAAAGTTTATCCCCCTTTTGTTTCTTCTTAAAATGTTGGTACCTACTCATGTTTGTGTATTTTGGAATCTAATATAAGCCAGTATTTAATTCCATACATAAATGTAAAATTTAGCGATTTTGATGCTAATATCATCAAAATGATAGGTGGTAAAAAGCACCATATTTTCCAGGAATTTCACCACATACATAAGCTTGAGAACCAGTGAGGTCAGTCAATGCTTGTTAAATGGGTGAAACAGAGAAAGAGAAGGCTTTTCTAGCATGAGTGAGTAGATAGATGCTCTGACAGAGGCCAGAGTTGCACAGTTAAAATGAAGGGGAAGGTTATTCAATTACTTGGTGATTTCAGAAAGTCTAGAAGACCAATACAGATAAAGTAGCACTTTTAAAAATCCAATTTTTACCTCATTCATTCAGGCTGTGCTTTAGTTTAGAACCGTAGCATCAGCTTAAGGTAAATGTTTCAGAAATGGGACCAAAACCACATTACAGTAAAGAGCAATTTTGTCACAAACACTGCCTGGTGACAATGAGACTGCTTAGCACGGTCTATTACCGTCATTGTGCCATTCTAGAATATACCAGTGATTAATATGGAGTCATAATGTGTTTACTTAGGAAAGTGCTGATAGCGCTTTCTTCTCTGTGACATACTCATTTTGAGATTCATCAAACTGGTTTGCAGAGAGCAGACATGCTCATTATTTCAATTCACATAAAGATAAGCAAGTTAACATAAGGAAAGAAAAAAAAAAGACTTAAAATGTGAAAAGAAAAAGAATTCAGTAGAGAAAACAAAATCACAACATTTGGAAAATGGGTGTGCCAGAGACTGCTTCTCCTAATAGTAATTATTCATGTAATTATTTAAGATAGTTACACAAGCAGGGATAATTGCTATGGAAATTCAACATAGAACGCTGTTTATATAAACACGTTAAATGGGACTAAAGGGAATAATGCCATGTGGAAGCATCCCCAAAAGGATCTAAAACATACAAAATATATCCCATTTATGTTTGTGTTTAATGTCGTATCCCCGTATGTTATTCAAAGCTTTTTCTACAACTAAGCCAGTGTGGGTTATCTCTGATTCTCTGTTGCATTTCATAACACGTCTATATGGAACTACAGCTCTACTTTGCCAACTCCTCAGACATATTCAGCATATGAGGTAGTACATTATCTATTCTTTCCTAAGCTACATTCTGTATATTTTATCTTATACTCATAGGCATCTTTAAAAGAACATTTAAAGAGACAATCAGGTAACCAGTAAACTGTTCCAAAGCCCGTGTTCTACTCAAGGTGAAAATTTGTCAAAGAGGGTTATGGTCATCTTTCCCTTCAGCACATTATATCTATTTAATCAAAATAATTACTTCCCTTCACTTTGCCCTTAATGTAATTTCAGCAAACTGGTGCCTGTTATAAAGTTCATACCAGTTCAGCCTTTTTTTTTTTTTTTTTTTAAATAAGCACACCATTCTCCAGGAAGTGCACCAGTGATGGAATCAATTCAATCAGCTCTCTTCATTCACACAGCAAAACATTTTTACTCATTCCAGGAAGAGTGGGCAGTAGCTATTAGAAAGGCTGAGTACAATGATGAAGGAATAAAGGCTCCCCCCAGGAGCCACTGACACGGCTATTCCCAGCTGCCCACCAAGTACCCTCCGAAATACAGAAAAGAGATAAGAAATAACAGGTTTTATTTTTTTTGGGGGGGGGTGAGGGGGTGGGGAACCATAATTATTCTCCATCCTCATAAATTCGTGGAAGAATGTTGGTAATGAAAGAAACTCTGTTGGTTTAACTTTTAACAAAGAATAACTCTAGGAGGAGAAGTGGACATTGGCAGTAATATCCAGGACATAATCAGGTCAAATGGGCATGATAAATATCGACTTCAAAGTTCAGGGTTACTATGAAGATATTAAATACTCTATACACAGATATATACATATATGTGTATATATATGGTGCTGTATGTATATATATATATATATACTTATATACCACATATATACATTATGTGGTATATATATGTGAATACATATTACATATGTAATATGTATTCACACATGTACATTGATATATATATAACATATATATATATATGGGGAGAGAGAGAGAGAAAGAAACTAAGCATAATGATAGACACAATAGTAGGTAGTCAAGTATCACTGGCTAGCCAGATTGCCATCATAATTCCTACTTCATCTATGACACTTTCCCAGCTCACTAATCCTCTGGTTTAGAAGAGTGACTCTCACACTTGATGGTAAAGGACTAGGGTGTTTTTTTGTTTGTTCTTCATTTTTAAATTTCCAATAAGCCTTGGAGCAATACTTTGGTCAAATATAATAAAAATAAATAATAAATTGAAAAAAAAAGCAATGTACAAGCCCCAATTAGTTTTTACTATTAGATTTAATAGACATAAAATTACTCTGTCAAATTGCTGTGAACATTTCTAGATGCTTCCTCTCCATTTCATTACTTACTTTGTTGTGAACCAAGAAGAAATGTTTTGCAAATCAGCACATGGATCGCATGTGGCCACACATTGGGTAGTGATGTTCTATCACTTACTGTCTATACCAAATGTCCAAACTAGCTTTGTTGGAAGATGATATTGGGCAAATGATGGCTATCCAGCAGTGAGGATTGCTCTGTTGGCCCATTTTCATGTGTATTCTGTGTACTGATTGATTGATGACAGAATGTACTGAAAGGAGTTCTTATCTTTACTTATTGTTGCTAAGTATGATACCCTGACCTACTATAAGATGGGAACGAAACTTGGATATACCTTAAGAGGTGTGCTAGAATTCAGATGTATTTTGCGACTATTAAGATAAGTGTTTCATGTCATTCTTGAAATATACAAAGAAGGCATTTTTTTCAGCATTAAAAAAACTTTTGAGGAGGAAATGAACTCTGCTATCCTCAAGAAAAGAGCCGCCTCTATGTATAAGACAAATTTACACAATTCCTTACATTTCCAAAACTGATAGTGTTTTCTGTGGCTTATTGTGTAACAGTTTACTCCTGGCTGTTCATTCACACACAGCCAGCACAGCCAAAAGTCAGCAGTGTTCTGTTGCTCCCAAGTCAGTGTTTCTGAGTTTTAACACATAGACAAAATTAATTCAACATGAGTAGCATTTCTCCTAATAATACATCCCTTTCATTGTGTTTGGCTCTATGCCTTTTTCTTCAACTAGTAACATAAAATATGTTAAGAACACTGTTCATTTTCAACAGCTTCCTCATAATAAAACTCCCCGTTAAAGCAGAACGGATGTCAGAAATATTTGAAGTTCTCTAGTAACAATATTGAAATGACTGTGGAGTAGAATGAAAAAAAAAATGTCTCCTTAATTCTGTAATTGTCAGGAAAAAGGCTGCCTTCCTAGTTGCCAGGTATATAGATGTTATAAACAGGATGCAGTTTATTAGAAATTCCCCCTTAGGTTTAGTTAATTGGATGTTGTCAGCAATCTTTAGTCTCATCATTAATTGCATTGGTAGTATTTAAAAAGGATTTTTGTACATACACCCATCCATGGTTTGTATCAAAGATAGATTGTTCATTGACTGATTGATTGCCTTTCGTATGGAAACCTCAGGTTGGGAAAGGAACTAAAATCTATTCTTTGAGATTTACTTTTGAAATACACTATTAAGAAAAAAAGCTTCGTGAGGCAGAGATCATCATCTGCTCCCCTGTTACTGCAATTCAGCATGAAACCGCAAGCAGCCCTCCCTGGATGCTGGTCAGAATAGAGAGCAAAATTGGGCTGATTATTTCAAATAGTTGAATTTACAAAATGATGAGTAGGTAACAATATAAATAAATTCACACATTTTATACTGTGCTGTATTTACAAAGGTTTACATAAATCAAATTAGGCAACTTAGCTTTAAATAAACTGAAAATAATTTGACTGTTATTTTGTAAAAGTTCATTCTTTTTTGGTATTCACGGGTAAACCAAGTCAACATTGATCCCATTTACAGAGAAAAAAATGGAAATTTAATATAGAATAAAAGTGAAAAGGATTCTTTTAAATAGTATTAGAAGAAATGAATCACCATTTGGAAAGAGATAAAATGAATTAAATCTTCAAACTACATATCAGAATATACTCCAAATATATTTCAGACATAAATGCAAAAATTGAAAATATACAAGTATTATAAGAAAACATAGGTGAATTCCTTTATAACATGGGAGAAGGGAAAGTCTTACAAACCATGATCAAATTTTAGAAAAAAATAAAAGACTTTGCGAAGCAAAAAAACAAAACAAAACAAAAAGACCACCATCATAAGAATAATCAATGGACAAATGACAAAGTGGGAGAAAATATTTTAATTTATAGCTTAAAGGATTAGTTTCCAGATAAATAAAAAGCTCTTTTAAAAAGAAGAAAATGAGGGTGTGGCAGGACATATTTAAAGTGATGAGGGCTTCCCTAGTGGCCCAGTGGTTGAGAGTCCACCTGCCAATGCAGAGGACAGGGGTTCGTGCCCCGGTCCGGGAAGATCCCACATGCCGCAGAGCCGCTAGGCCCGTGAGCCATGGCTGCTGAGCCTGCGCGTCCGGAGCCTGTGCTCCGCAACAGGAGAGGCCACAACAGTGAGAGGCCTGCGTACTGCAAAAAATAAAATAAAATTAAATTAAAATTAAAAAAAAATAAAGTGATGAAAGGGAAAAACCCACAACCAAGTTTACTCTACCCAGCAGGGATCTCATTCAGATTCGATGGAGAAATTAAAACCTTTACAGACAAGCAAAAGCTAAGAGAATTCAGCACCACCAAGCCAGCTTTACAGCAAATGCTAAAGGAACTTCTCTAGGCAGGAAACACAAGAGAAGGAAAAGACCTACAAAAACAAACCTAAAACAATTACAAAAATGGTAATAGGAATATATATATTGATAATTACCTTAAATGTGAATGGATTAAATGCTCCAACCAAAGACACAGAGTGGATTAATGGATACGAAAACAAGATCCATATATATGCTGTCTACAAGAGACCCACTTCAGACCTTGGGACACATACAGACTGAAAGTGAGAGGATGAAAAAAGATATTCCATGCAAATGGAAACCAAAAGAAAGCTGGAGTACCAATTCTCATATCAGACAAATTAGACTTTAAAAATAAAGACTATTACAAGAGACAAAGAAGGACCCTACATAATGATCAAGGGATCAATCCAAGAAGAAGATATAACAACTATAAATATTTATGCACCCAACATAGGAGCACCTCAATACATAAGGCAAATGCTAACAGCCATAAAAGGGGAAATTGACAGTAACACAATCATAGTAGGGGACTTTAACACTCCACGTTCACCAATGGACAGATCATCCAAAATGAAATTAATAAGGAAACACAAGCTTTAAATGATACATTAAACAAGATGGACTGAATTGATATTTATAGGACATTCCATCCAAAAATAACAGAATACACTTTCTTCTCAAGTGCTCATGGAACATTCTCCAGGATAGGTCATACCTTGGGTCACAAATCAAGCCTTGGTAAATTTAAGAAAATTGAAATTGTATCAAGTTTCTTTTCCAACCACAATGCTATGAGACTAAATATCAATTACAAGAAAAAAATCTGACGCCAAAGTTAGCAGAAGGAAAGAAATCATAAAGATCAGATCAGAAATAAATGAAAAATAAACAAAGGAAATAATAGCAAAGATCAATAAAACTAAAAGCTGGTTCTTGGAGAAGTAAACAAAATTGATAAACCATTAGCTGGACTCATCAAGGAAAAAAAGGGAGAAGACTCAAATCAATAGAATTAGAAATGAAAAAGGAGAAGTAACAACTGACACTGCAGAAATACAAAGGATCATGAGAGATTACTACAAGCAACTATATGCCAATAAAATGGACAACCTGGAAGAAATGGACACATTCTTAGAAAAGCACAAACTTCTGAGACTGAAGCAGGAAGAAATAGAAAATATAAACAGACCAGTCACAAGCACTGAAATTGAGACTCTGATTAAAACTCTTCCAACACACAAAAGCCCAGGACCAGATGGCTTCACAGGGGAATTCTATCAAACATTTACAGAAGAGCTAACACTTATTCTTCTCAAACTCTTCCAAAGTATAGCAGAGGGAGGAACACTCCCAAACTCACTCTACGAGGCCACCATCACCCTGATACCAAAACCAGACAGAGATGTCACAAAGAAAGAAAACTACAGGCCAAAATCACTGATGAACATAGATGCAAAAATCCTCAACAAAATACTAGCAAACAGAATCCAACACCACATTAAAAGGATCATACACCAGGATCAAGTGGGGTTTATCTGAGGAATGAAAGGATTCTTCAGTATACACAAATCAATCAATGTGATACACCATATTAACAAATTGAAGGAGAAAA
>NC_041223.1:13399620-13449673 GCF_002837175.3 Physeter macrocephalus | reverse complement strand
GGAGAGATATACCATGTTCTTGGATTGGAAGAATCAACATTGTGAAAATGACTATACTACCCAAAGCAATCTACAGATTCAATGCAATCCCTGTCAAACTACCAATGGCATTTTTGACAGAACTAGAACAAAAAATTTCAGTTTGTATGGAAACACAAAAGACCCCGGATAGCCAAAGCAATCTTGATAAAGAGAAACGGAGCTGGAGGAATCAGGCTCCCTGACTTCAGACTATACTACAAAGCTACAGTAATGAAGATAGTATGGTACTGGCACAAAAACACAAAAATAGATCAATGTAACAGGATAGAAGGCCCAGAGATAAACCCACGCACCTACGGTCACCTTATTTTTGATAAAGTTGGCAAGAATATACAATAGAGAAAAGACAGCCTCTTCAGTAAGTGATGCTGGGAAAACTGGACATCTGCATGTAGAAGTATGAAATTAGAACACTCCCTAACATCATACACAAAAATAAACTCAAAATGGATTAAAGATCTACTTGTAAGACCAAATACTATAAAACTCCCAAAGGAAAACATAGGTAGAACACTCTGACATAAATTGCTGCAATATTTTCTTGGATCTGTCTCCTAGAGTAATGGAAATAAAAACAAAAATAAATAATTGACCTAATTAAACTTAAAAGCTTTTGCACAGCAAAGGAAACCATCAACAAAACAAAAAGACAAGCTACAGACTGGTAGAAAATATTTGCAATGATGCTACTGACAAGGGAATGATCTCCAAAATATACAAATAGCAACAAATGGGACCTAATGAAACTTAAAAGCTTTTGTACAGCAAAGGAAACCATAAATAAGACAAAAAGACAACCCTCAGAATGGGAGAAAATATTGGCAAACGAAGCAACTGACAAAGGATTCATCTCCAAAATTTACAAGCAGCTCATGCAGCTCAATATCAGAAAACAAACAACCCAATCAAGAAATGGGCAGAAGACCTAAATAGACATTTCTCCAAAGAAGATATACAGGTTGCCAACAAACACATCAAAGGATGCTCACCATCACTAATCATTAGAGAAATGCAAATCAAAACTACAATGAGGTATCACATCACACCAGTCAGAATGGCCGTCCTCAACAAATCTACAAACAATAAATCCTGGAGAGGGTGTGGAGAAAAGGGAACCCTCTTGCACTGTTGGTGGGAATGTAAATTGGTACAGCCACTATGGAAAACAGTATGGAGGTTCCTTGAAATACTAAAAATACAACTACCATATGACCCAACAATCCCACTACTGGGTATATACCCTGAGAAAACCATAATTCAAAAAGAGTCATGTACCAAAATGTTCATTGCAGCTCTGTTTACAATAGCCAGGACATGGAAGCACCCTAAGTGTCCATCAACAAATGAATGGATAAAGAAGATGTGGCACATATATACAATGGAATATTACTCAGCCATAAAAAGAAACGTAATTGAGTTATTTGTAGTGAGGTGGATGAACCTAGAGTCTGTCATACAGAGTGAAGTAAGTCAGAAAGAGAAAAACAAATACCATATGCTAACACATATATATGGAATCTAAAAAAAATAAAAATGGTTCTGAAGAACCTAGGGCAGGACAGGAATAAAGATGCAGACATAGAGAATGGACTTTAGGACACGGAGGGGGAAGGGTAAGCTTGGACGAAGTGAGAGAGTGTCATGGACTTACATACACTACCAAATATAAAATAGATAGCTAGTGGGAAGCAGCCACATAGCACAGGGAGATCAGCTCGGTGCTTTGTGACAACCTAGAGGGGTGAGATAGGGAGAGTGAGAGGGAGATGCAAGAGGGAGGAGATATGGGGATATATGTATATGCATAGCTGAACCACTTTGTTGTAAAGCAGAAACTAACACACCATTGTAAAGCAATTATACTCTAATAAAGATGTTTAAAAAAGTATCAATACTTCACATTTAAGCTTCAAAAAAAATGCAAATCTTTGTGTGCACCCTAAATACTTTTCTTGGGATTAATTTCTAGAAAAGAGAATGTTAGATCAAAGTGTATGCACATTTTTAAGTCTTTTATAAAATCTTGTTAAACTGCCATGAGGAAATATGTATAAATATTTACTCACATATTCAATATATGAGAATATTCCCACCCCACCCCATCTTACTTTATTTAACATTGACTCCAGCATAATGTTCTAAGAGCATAATTTTGTTTAGTTCTTGTTACACAGAATTCACTCACATTTCCAGCCAGTTCAGTACTTTTACTGAGTATGTAGTGTGGGCCAGTCACTGTGCTAGGTGCTAAAAATACGAAAATAAATTATCTGTGATTTTCCATAAAATCAGCATCTTTTCACAGTCTGAATACATGGCCATCAAATGCTTTTATAGAAAAAGTTGAGAAGATAAGTAAATCTGGTTAGATGAGCTTTTATTGGAAGAAAATGGTCTATATTTTGTGGCACCTACTGCAATCAATTTATTGTGAATAATTTATCATCATCTTGGATGTGTGACACAACGATTAACATTTTCTCCAAATATTTAAAGCCTTTATTGGAGATAAGTTAATATAACTTTTGTCTGATCCATTCTTACCACAAAAATTTGTTGGACTCCTAGGAAAGTAATCAACGTAAAATGCATTGCTGCCTCAGGGGCAAACACTGAACTAATTATTCTGGGCAAAAAAATGTGTTGGATTTAAGTCCCATATCCTTGTTGCTGCACTGTGCTAGTAGGCCCATATGTGAAGTTGCTACCAAAAGAAATAGCAACACAAGTATTAAGAAGTGAAATTGCATTGTATATCTTGAAAATTAAACTGTGTTGCAAGGCAAAATTAAAGCTGAGGTAGATAATTGCAAAGTAAGAGTTTCTTTTTCTTAAATTTCATTTTCTGCTTCACTTTCTGAGATTGGGGAGTGGCTTCATTGTTAATCTGATTATTTCTTTCTACAAAAGAAAGGTTAGCTTGGGCAATATACAACTGTCTTGAAATTGAATCAAATGTGTGCACTTTTCATTTCACTATAATATCTTATTTTTCCAACTCAGTGCATGTCAATAAATGCTATTAGACTTGTGCTAACAGCTGAAGCTGTTTTTTTTTTAAATTGAAATAATCCCATAAAAGTTTATACTTTAAAAAGATAATTCATTTCACATTTATCTTATTCAGAAGTAAAATATAGCTACTAATATCACACTTAGATTGTTTTCTCAATACTTTCTTTTGCTTTTTCAATTGTAGTTGATTTCCTTCAGATGAAACTTACTTAAGGTGTAATGACCTGTTTTTAAAACAAATCATGAAAATGACTATAATTTGTATTCTTTACAGGCAGTTTATTTTTTAAAGTAGCATTGACTCATTCTACAAAAATTTAGATTAAAACCAAAATATAAAATGGACTCAACATATGAAATATTATTAATTTGATACACTTTCATTGTGCCCACATTGTTCTAAAGTAATGTTCTATAATATATATACAACAATTATAATAAAGATGAATTCTAACATGTCCAGAAAAAAAAAAAAAGAAAATGACCAAAAACCTAATAAAAGATGGACAAAAGATGTATGTAGATGGTTCACTAAAAAGAAATTTATAATTGCACTTTAGCTTAAGAAAGCAAAATTTAACTTTATACATAACCAAATAAATACAAATTATATTATATTCATGCACCATTTTTCAAATATCGGATTTATACATCAAAAGCTTGACAACACATGCTGTCAGAAAAGCTGTGGAGAAAGAGCTACTTTCCATATATTATTGAAGGGAAAACAAACTTGCTCAACCTTTATGGTGGGGAATTTGACAATAACAAAATACATATGAATTTATCCTTTGGTCTAACCAATCCCACTTCCAAGAATCTGCTGTGAAGATTCATCTGTATAAACATGAAAAAGCACCTGCACGTGGTCAGACAATACAATGTAATTTATGGTTATACGAGACTGGAAACAACCAAAATGTCCACAGAGAAGGGGTCTGGCTGAATAAACTGTGATACAGTCTGTGGTAAAGTGTTAGCCAAGCCCTGTTCCCTTCACAAGAGGATTTAATTTTTGCCTCACTGTCCAGCACTGTACTCCTATAGCAACTGGGTAAACGCAGAACATCAACTATATCCCAACATTATTGTCTCTGATAAAAATGACCCCTGACTGGTACACTGCGTCTGAATTGGGGGCAATTGTAAATAAATTATGAATATCTTCACTGAGGACGGTGACTTTTATAACTAGGCTTATGCCTTGTGGGGACCCTGAAACTATGCCTATGGAAATGTTACAAGAGATACTGGCTCCGGTGAGAGACAAGGTCCTCCCCACAGGAGGACTCCTCCATGCCTACTCTCACCCTGTCTGCTGTGAGTCTCATTTCCTTATGCCTGGGGTGTGTCACTCAGGAAGAAGACCTCTGCACTGCCTTGTGGGCTGTCACCAGCAGGGACTGTGGTGTGCATTTCTGCTGAGTTGGGATTCCTGTCCTTTAACCTTCCAAGTAGACTGAGGGTCTCCCGAGTCTGAATGGTTAGGAGAGCCTAAGAAAACTCCTTGGGAAGCACATCTATAAAGTGGAGAACTATGCACTCTAAAAAATAAGAAATA
Source organism: Physeter macrocephalus (assembly GCF_002837175.3). Lineage (NCBI taxonomy): Eukaryota > Metazoa > Chordata > Mammalia > Artiodactyla > Physeteridae > Physeter > Physeter macrocephalus. Next base: position 13,445,055 of record NC_041223.1, on the reverse strand, counting down.
TCTCTCTCTACGAACGAATATGGGACAATTTCTAGCCTATTTAACATATGCGGTAAATGAGGAAAGAAAAGGAAAAAGTAATGTGTGTGTAAAAAAAAAAGAAATATGTGCATTTCTGTTTTTCACATACACATAGACATTTTTACATACATGCTTGTTTACTTTTATCAAAAAAAAGACACAAGAGGACTAAACAGATAATGATGGTGGTTGTATTAGTGGGTGGGTAGGAATAAAGTAAAGGGAATAGGGACAATTAGAAGTCAGATTTCTCAGAGTATAACTTTATACATAGTTTTGACTTTTGAACTATGTTTTTCATGTTAAAAACCTAAAAAAATTTAAATCCTAAAATTGAACACAAATATAAACAAATAAACCTAATAGTATATTTAATTAATAATATAACCATACACAGAAGAATTAACCAAAGTAATTTTTTAAAACACCTGACTATACATCCTTGGTGGGACAGAAGCAAAGAAAGAAATATCACTCAGTAGGTTTTGTGTTAGTAGTGATGCTGCTCTTGCCACTGTGAAATTATTATACACACATGTAATAACACAAATATATTTAAAACATAAGTTCATGTAAAATAATAGTATTATTAAAACCAAGATTCTCAAAGAGAAAACAGAAATATAAAATAAAAGAAAAATTTTACTATTGTAACTGAATTAGAATTATTCACATGATCTTATGATTTTAAAAAAATATAATTTCCTTGCTCTTTCCACTGAAAAGCCTCAAAAGCAATGACATCCTAGTAGCAATAAACATACACAGCATCAGGATCCTGTGTTCTAAATATTATTCACTGTAAAGAGGAACCAGAATTCCATGGAGAAATGGTGATTCCAGGACTGATACAGGAAAATCCTAAGATGAGCCAGGGATATCTTTTGCCAGACAGTAAGGAAATGCTTAAAGACCAATGACTTCATGTAAAAAGAAATAGGAGCCAGTTTGAAAAGCCTCCCATTGGCCAAAGTTAGAATAATTTAAGCATCTAAAAAATAATGCATGCATTTGATTTTCACACACTGAATAAAATTTCATGTCCACAGTAATACCAAAAAGGGGGCCATAACGCTCCTTTTTTTTACAGAAGAATGACAGCTAACAAATGTACTAGGAATGAGAGAATTAAAAAATCATGTTTCTCTAAGTAATTGACTCAATTACTGAGTCATGAAAAAGACTGGGAACAAAATCTTTGTATGGGGCCAAAATATCACAGAATCTTTACTGTTTCAAAGGAAAAGATGTGCTTTCATAGTGCAGTGATGTTTCAGACACCACTTTAAGCAATTATCACTAATGGGGGACCACCTGGCATTGTGTGACTTGTAACTAATTCAATATGAAGTACAGTTCAAGTTACAGAAATAAAGGAGACAGAGGAACAAGTTAAGCAACACTAAGAGGAAGCAATAAGGCAAATCCAAAATACAGGAAATTCTAAAGGACAACTCCCTGGGCTCCCTGTAAAATCACTGCTATGGGGGAAAAGCAGGAAGATTGTTCTAAATGAAGAGGAACTAGAGAAATGGAACCAAATGTGACACATGAGTTCAGGTTAGATTATGCTTTGTATTTCTATTTCAAAATTGGTTTGGCTAGTCTAGATACTTTGCATTTCTATATACTTTTTTAAGAATCACTGTCTCAATTTCTACCAAAAGCCTTTTAAGATTTGGATTGAGATTGAATTAAATTAACTTGGGAGAAGTTAGCATTCTAAAAATATTGACCCTAATGATCCATGAACATGATATCTCTTTATATATTTATGTCTGCTTAAATTTGTCTCAGTGCTGGATTGTAGTTTTTCAAGGCTTAGGCCTTGGATATTTTTAAAGATTTATCTATAAATATTTCAGGCTTTAAACAGTTATTAATGACAAAGTTTAATTTCAATTTCTAGTTGCTTATTGCTAGCATATAGAAATACAGTAGTGTTTTGCACATTAACTTTGTATTTTGACTTGCTGAATTCACATCTTAGTTGTAGTAGTTTGTGCATGTGTGTGTGCAAATTCTTTAGGATATTCTACAAAAATTGTCTTCTACACATGAAGAGTTTTTCCTCTTCCTTTCCAATTTGTACTTCTTTTACTTGCCTTATTGCACTGGCTAGAACATCTAACACAATATTGAAAAGAAGTGGTAATAATGGACATTCTTGGTTTGTTCTTGACTTTAAGGGGAAAGCATTCAGGTTTCACCATTAATTGTGGTGTTTATTAGCTATTGATTTTTCATAGATCCTCTTTGTCAGATTGAGAAAATTCCCTTCTATTCCTACTTTGCTAAGTCTTTATCACAAATGGGTATTGAATTTTGCTAATTTTTTTTTACATATACTGATGTGATCATATGGGTTTTTAATGTAATTAAATATGGTAAATTCCATTAATTGACTCTAAAATGTCAAACCAAACTTGTATTCCTGCAACAAAAGCCATTTTTCCAGGATGTATTATCCATTTTTATATATTGCTGGACTTGAATTGTTAAAGTATTTTAAATAATTTTTGCATCTGTATCTATGAAAGCTACTGATCTGTAGTTTTCTTTTAATGTATCTCTTTAGTTTTCATATAAGAGTAGTGACGCTCTCATAAAATGAGTTGAAAGTGTCTCTTCCTGTTTTCTGAACAACTTTATGAGGATTAGCATTATTTCTTCTTTAAATATTTGAGAGAATATTAAGCAGCTATGTGGGCCTTATTTTGAGGGAGTTTTTAAAATTTTGAATTTAATGCTTTAATAATGATAGTAACATTTAGATGTTCTGTTTCTTGTTCTTATGTCTTTCAAGGAATTAGTGCATTTTACCTAAGCTGTCCATCACTGGCATAAAGTTGTTGATAGAATTCCCTTATTCTTTTAATATCTACAGTATCTATTGTGATGTCCCTTTTTTTTTTCCATTCCTGACAGTGTTAATTCCTGTCTTCTCTCTTTTTCTTGATTGGACTCATTAGGGGTTTATCAATGTTATTGTTATTAAAATTAACCAGCTTTTTGTTTCATCAATTTTCTTTTGTTCACCTGTTTTCTATATTCATTATTTCTGTTCTTACCTTCATTATTTCCTTCCCTCTATTAATTTTGGATTAAAAGTTATCTCTTTTTTAAGCTTACTATTCTGGAATTTTAGGTAATTTAGAATTGAGATCTTTCTTTCTAACAGAAGTATTGAAAGCTGTTAAATTTCACCTATACCCTGAATTATAAAATGATATGTTTTCATTGTCATTTAGCTCAAAACATTTTCTGATTCTCTTGTGTGTGTTTTTTCTTTTGACCCATGGTTTGTTTAGAAGTATGTTAATTACTGATTATTTGCATATTTTTCAGACATCTCTCTTTTGTTAATTTCTAACTTAATTCCATTTTGTACCAAAAACATTTTGTGTATATTTTAAAATTAAACTTTAATTTTTTAACTTAATAACTACTTATGGCTCAGGAAGTGGTCTATCATTGTAAATATTTCATGTGTACGTGAAAAGAATGTGTATTGTGCTGTACTTGGATGCAGTGCTTGTAAATTTCAATTGGTTGATAGTGTTATTCGAGTTCTGTATCCTCTCTGATTTTCTATTTGTTCTACAACTGCTTACAGAAGAATGTTGAAATCTCTAATTATTATTGCCAATTTTTCTCCTTCTCCTATCAGTTCTACTAGTTTCTGTTTTGAGCATTTTGAAGTTTTCTTATTGTGTGCACACACATTTATCATTATTATTTCTTCTTGATGAAATGTCCCTTCTTATTCCCGATCATATTCTTTATTTCGAAGCCTCGGTCTCTGATTGATATAGGTCCTCCAGATTTCTTATAATTACTTATTTAACAATATATCTTTATCCTTTTACTCTTTCTCTACTTGTACCTTTATATTTAAAGCGAGGGTTTTTTGTGGCAATATATATAGTTGGGTCTTGCTTTTTCATGCAGCCTGAGGATATCTTGTTTCTAAGTGGAATGTTTAGACCGTTAATATTTAAAGTGATTATTGATATGGTTAGTTTTAAATCTACCATATTGCTCTGTTTTCTAACTGTCTCATTTCTTCTTTCTCCTTTTTCTCCCTTGAGTATACTTCCCTTTTACATGCCTCAGTTCTTTGTGTTATTATTGTTATACATTTTATTTTTACATATGTTATAAACTCCATAATACATTGTTATTATTTTTGCTTTAACCACTCAATAAATATTTAAAGGAAATGAAAAAGTATTTCATATTTACCCCCACACTCACCATGTCTGGCCAACTTCACTTCTTTATTCTGGCTGAATAACTTTAACACTTCATGTGGTACACTTGTGTCTGGCACAAATTTTCTCAATTATTGATTATTAGATAGAATTTAATTTAGATGTCAATCTTGGAAGATAGTTGGAGTGTGTAAAAACTCTAGGTTGACTGTTTCAGTATTTTAAGATGTTATTCTATTATCTTCTGCTTTGAATAGGGCTTGAAAAAAGTTTGTGGTCAGATTTATCTTTGTTTCTCTGTACATAGTGTGTCTGTATGTGTGTGTATTCTGGCTGCTGTTAGGATTTCTATTTATTTCTAGATTTGTATTATTAAAATGTCTATTGGTGTGGTTTATCTTGCTTGAGGTTCACTGAATTTTTTCTGTGAGTTTACAGAAATTCATCAGGTTTAGAAAACTTTTAGCTACTATTTCTTCAAATATTTTTTGTGCACTGTCTCCTTCCAAACTCTGGAACACCAGTTATGTATATATACACAGCTTGGCACTGAGGCTCTTTTCCTTTTTATTTTAGTTTTTTTTTCCTCTTTCTGTTTCAACCTGGATAGATTCTATTACTATATCTTCAATTTCACTGATTTTTTTTTTGTACTATCTACTCCTGTTCAGCCCAGCCAGTGATTTTATTGTATTGAAGGCATTGTATTTTCATCTATAAGAGTTCCATTTTGTTATTTTTTTAATCTTCCATTTCTCCTCATTATGTTCATATTTTCCTTTAATTCCTGAACATAGCTATAATAGTTATATTAACATTTTTTTTCTACTAGTTTCATCACCTATGCCTTTTTAAAATTCTACTTCTATAGGCTGATATTTCTCCTGGTCTCTCACATATTTTATTGTGTCTTTGTATGTCTAGTAAGTTTTTACAGGACACTGAACATGGTAATTTTATATTGTTGGATGCCTACATTTTGTTTTCTTCCTCTAATGGGAGTTGGACTTTGTTCTGGCAGGCTATTAAGCTACTTGCAGATCACCATGATCCTTTCAAGGCCCCCTTTTTAAAGCTTTGCTAGTATAGGTTTATCACTCCAGGGGCAGTTCAGCCCTACTACTAAGGCCTGACCCAACTGGGGTCCGCACTGAATGCTCCAGGTGATTAATGTGGACTATCCATCTACTCTGGCTAGTTAAAGCTTGAGGGGCTTCCTGCCTAGCTGTAAGCCCTGGGAACTGTTTAGTTTATAATTCTTCTCTCCTTTGTTTGACTTTGTGGAGTGTCGCCTTAAGCATCTGTGGCCTGGTACCCAGCAAAGACCTAAAAAGACCCTTGCAGATTTCTGCAGTTCTTCATCTGAAAAGTTACCTCCTCAATGGAACTCTCCCTCAAAATCCCAGCCTCCATCTCCTCCAAGATAAGACCGTGTCTCTAATTGGATGTTTATCTGAATTCTGTCTCATTTACAAAGAATACCTCATGACATTAAGAAAGTTAGTTTTCTTCATTCATTTTTAGGGAATAGATTAAAAAATAGTTATTATAGCTGTCAGCACAGATTTTTTTTAAAAAAGTTCTCTTTTGGGAAAATGCCAAAGCAGATTAAGGTCTGTGTCATGGCCAGCTTTATCGGGGGCAAACGTTTTCTAATCTCTTTTAATTTTTTAACTAATGGATCACTTCCTACAGGCAAGCTTGCAAAAGGAAAAGCTGGCAAAGTGGTGAGTCTGTTTCTATGGAAATAAGGTCATTAGTACTAATATTTAAAGGAAATGATTCATTAATTCTTGGACAATATTGATGGAAGAAAGAAAGAGAAAAAAGCAAGAAACAGAACCAGTAAATATTAGTTCATGGCTAGAGCCTGGAATTGAAATGTAAGCACTGCTACAACATGAATTAATTTTAAATCCAAAGAGCTACATTTTAACAAAGAAAAATCTGAATTATAAGCTAAAATCACTTGAATTTGTTGATGCTGGAAACTATAAAATGGCATGCTCGTCTTGAGAAGACAATATTAGTTTTACCATATTAAAAACTGTAATATACCTTTCCAGATTTTTTTTTTTTTTTTTTTTTTTTACCCGTATCCCCTGCATCGGCAGGCGGATTCTCAACCACTGCGCCACCAGGGAAGCCCCAGATGTTTATTTTTTAAACACACACATACACATACACATATTGAAAATATCATTGTAAACCTTATTATCATGAAATAAGAACGTTGACAGTATTCATGCATAACATTCAGCTATGATGTGTGTTCTTGAGTTGTGGGAAATGTAGTGATGGATAAACCGTTGGAACTTGGATAAATGACTAGTCTATTTATGTAGCATAGGGAGGAGATGGCCACACTGGAGAGAATTGGTCTCCTGGCATGCAAGGTGGTAGGAAGGCTGGCTATTCAAGGATGGGAGTTGCAGAGCTTCTATCATCCAGCCTGAAGCTCTATCAACGCTGTAGCAATGCAGCAATGGTGTTTTCTCTACCGCTGCTGCAGCTGGGCCTTACCCCTGGATATTTAGCCATAGAGGCTGTCTCACTGGCCCCCTTAGAAATCTGTGAGCTACTTAAAAGCCCTTAACAAATTTGTTTTCCCTTTTATTGTAGAGTGAATTCTGTATCTGAAATCAAGAATATTTATTGGATTTAGCTACATGGGGTGGAGGGGGTGGTCAGTGACAACCAGAGGACAGACTGTTGTCATACAGTCATAGGATGTTGGACTGATGGGTGAGGTACAAACAAGAGGTGAGGAAAGGAAGCCAGCCAGCCAGTTTAAACAACTCTTTCAAAAGTTCAGTTGTGTTAATTCCATACCCCTAATTTGTCCCTCTTGCCTTGCCTTTCCCGTTTGGTAACCACAAGTTTGTTTTCTATGCCTGTGAGTCTGTTTCTGTTTTGCATATACATTCATTTGTATTATTTTTCAGATTCCACATATAAGTGATATCATATAGTCTCTGTCTCTCTCTGACTTATTTCACTAAGCATAATATTCTCTAAGTCCATCCATGTTGCTGCAAATTGTAAATCAACTATAGTTTGGTTGGGCTTCCCTGGTGGCGCAGTGGTTGAGAATCCGCCTGCCGATGCAGGGGACACGGCTTCGTGCCCCGGTCCGGGAGGATCCCACATGCCGCGGAGCGGCTGGGCCCGTGAGCCATGGCCGCTGAGCCTGCGCGTCCGGAGCCTGTGCTCTGCAACGGGAGAGGCCACGACAGTGAGAGGCCTGCATACCACAAAAAAAAAAAAAAAAAAAAGAATCCGCCTGCCAATTCAGGGGACATGGGTTTGAGCCCTGGTCCAGGAAGATCCCACATGCCGCGGAGCAACTAAGCCCGTGAGCCACAACTACCGAGCCCACGTGCCACAACTACTGAAGCCTGCGAGCCTAGAGCCCGTGCTCTGCAACAAAAGAAGCCACCAAAATGAGAAGCCCGTGCACCACAATGAAGAGTAAGTAGCCCCTGCTCGCCACAACTAGCGAAAGCCCACGCGCAGCAACGAAGACCCAATGCAGCCAAAAACAAATAAATTAAATAAATAAATTAAATAAATTTGTTTAAAAAAAAGTTTGATTGTGAAGAGGAGAGGAATGGGAGAGAACAGCTGCAAACGGCTATAGAGTCAAGAGAGGAAATCTTTATTTTTAAAGATGCAAGTGATTACGGCTCCTGAGAAGTCTGGAATGTAATATAAAGGACAGGTGGAGACAGCCTTAGCTAGAAGGAGCTGGGCCTCCTTTAAAGTAATAGAAAGCTATGTAGGTACTGTCCAATGAACAGCTTCTTTGACTCCGTAGTGGCTGGAAGTATACAAATATTTGCTCTGGAAAAGGCTCAGCTGGTGCAGAAAGAAGGAACTGAGAAGTGCTGTAGGAAATTCCAAATGGTGAAAATGGAGACGTTATATTCATTAAGTATATGGAGGAAGACTCAAACTTGTAGCTGTATTACGTTTAATTGAATGCATTTGCATGCTATTCCTTCTTTTATACTAGTGGACAATATAACCATGTTATAAACATGCAGGTAACAGAGAAAGAAAAAAGTCCATACACAAGCCTCATAGTTTCACAATGCTTTTGAAATTGTGTTTTTAAAAATGTACCCCTGGTCTTTTTTTGTTTTTTCTATCTTATACAGTATTCATAGTCATTCTAATAGGATAATATTTAATTGCTATAATTTACTTAGCCTTTTCTCTGTTGCTAGCCATGGCTATACCTAAACTCAATCATTGCATAAATTTAAATTATAGCTCTGAAAAGGAGCTCAGGGATTATCAGATGCCATATCCTTTTCATATAGAGGAGAAAACCAAGATACAAAACAGCTGAATATATTCCATCAGGATCATACAGCAAATGAGCAGCCAAATCAGGACCAGACCCCTAAGCCGTAACACAGACAGAAGGCAGGCTAGCAGGACTGATTGGACCTGCAATACTCTTGCTCGGTGCTTTTCAGAATTCTAGTCTGTAAAATGTTTATTGCTGGTCACACTGAGCTAAGGGGCTTACAAAAGAATATGGGAAGGAGGGCATTGATTTATATTTTGTGATTGATCAGTAACTATCAGCTCCCATGTCAGCATTAGTCTGCAGATCATGCTTTGGGTAGGACAGCTCTAATTGAAATATCACTCACAAAATCTCTGGTTCTCTTTGTATCTATCAATAGCATTAGTAAATATTATGTTGGAGTTTCATAGCCACGTTTACTTCATTACTCTTACATTTCTTTCCTTAACAAAATCAAACAAGTGCCCAAGAGATTGACCTTTTGAAAATAAAGCACACATACTTGGTCTGTAAGTATGAGGACGATGTGTTTACCATGCAGGTTTATATGACTTTACTTGAAGAGATTCACGTATGAACATGGAGTGTAGAGGAGGTGGGCTGTCCTTTTAACCTGGTCAATTTTATTGCTTGATAATTCAGCAGAGTTCTTGGGATGTTCTCCTGTGTTGCTCTGAGAGAAGGATAAGTGCATCCTTGCTAACTCATAGGCTTCAGTCATTCCTGACCACTACGGAAATAATTATTTCAAGAATTTTTTTAATGTACTTAATCACCAAATGCACATGGTAATTGCAACCTTTTCCCCCCAAAGAGCAGAAAATGACAATAATAAAAACAAAAAAACAAAATAAAACAGAAAACCCAAGATGGGATGCCATGATTCATCAAACACGATGTGAACTGATTTTTCAGAACTAATGACAAATTTGGATACCGTGTTTTAAAAAATATATTTTATAGCTCACAAGCTATCTGAAAGTTAATTCTAAGCCTGAGAATAATTACTATTGAATTACTAGGGTAACAGGACACCAGTGGTCATTGATTTCACTTCTCACTTTATAACTCAGCCTGTGCATCAACTACCCTGAAAAGAAATGATGAATTCTGTTTCTAAAAATCTCTAGAGAAAGAAGTGATGCCACACTGGCTGTGATGGATAACATATTTATAGCTACCCTGAAGGAAACCCTAACTCTTACAACTTTCCTTCCAGAATAGGTTATCTTCTTTCAGTACAGAATGCTTAAGCATTATTATTAGTACTATTAATGGCAGCAGGCAATATTCTAAGCACACTGAATATACGAAATCATTTAATTGTCATAAACACCCTAAGGGGTAGGCACTATTCTTTAACTCCATCATATAAAGGAGGAAACTAAATTACAGAGAGATTGGTAACATAACTTGCTCTAGACCAACCATACAGATGTCAGATGTGAACCCAGGTATCTGGCCTCAGAGCCTGTGCTCTTAACCACTAATTGTTTCTCGATGATTTAGGATGAGTTAATTCATGACATTATCTGGAAGTGCAATTGAGCAAATTCCATGGTTCTTTTAATCTTAATAGTCTTCTGGGCTCTCCAGTATGGTAGCTACAAGCCACATGTGGCTACTTAAATTTAAATTAAAATCATATACTGTTAAAAATTGACTTCTTCAGTCACACAGTTAGTGGTTACTGTATGGGACAGCACAACATTTCCATCACAAAGAGTTCCACTGGCTGGTACTGGTCTAAAGTTAACACTAACATTCTCTATAATAGACCACCTACTTTGCTTTTATGCACCTTTTCTTTTTGTAATGCACTCTGCAAATAAAGATGGTAGGTAGAAGTGGCAAGGCTTTTTTATTAATAATTTTTTTTAAATGTATTTATTTTAATTTATTTATTTTGGGCTGTGTTGGGTCTTTGTTGCTGCGCAGAGGCTTCCTCTAGTTGCGGCGAGTGTGGGCTACTCTTCATTGTGGTGGGCAGGCTTCTCATTGGGGTGGCTTCTCTTGCGGAGCACGGGCTCTAGACGCGTGGGCTCAGTAGTTGTGGCTCACGGGCTCAGTAGTTGTGGCTCGTGGGCTCAGTAGTTGTGGCACGGGGGCTCAGTAGTTGTGGCTTGTGAGCTCTGGAGCACAGGCTCAGTAGTTGTGGCTCACGGGCTCTAGAGTGCAGGCAGGCTCAGTAGTTGTGGTGCACGGGCTTAGTTGCTCCGCGGCAATGTCTATGAAGAAATGTCTATCGATGTCTAAGTGACTAAACCTTTAAGAAGTAATTTGGGAAGTGCAACCAAAATATTTTTAGCCAGTGCATGAGAGGTAATGATAAAGTAACTCAGAATTCAGAGTAAAATTAGTGAGAATTCAAACGTAAAGGTATTCAGTATTTGTTAGGTGCAAGAATGAACCCCCAATTCTTTTGTAAATATGGGGACAGATTGGTTTAGGAGACATGATACAAATGCAATTGTATTTTAAACGACTGTAATCTAAGCTACTGAATTTTATTCTGCGAGGAAAACTGTAATAACAGTCAGGAGATGGTTTCTTTACCCAGAAATAGTAGATTTGAAAGGCAAAATCAGCCCAGCTCTAATGTATGGCTTGACAAACTGACACAGTGTAACCAACCTTTCCACAGTGGAAAGATTTATCAACTTAGCATGAGGACACTAGTCACTTATCCTACCTCTTGCTCTAATTCAGTGTTCACCAAGCAGTTATCAGCATCGAGTGCTCACTTCTACAACAGGTAGAGGAAAAAGTTCACATTTCGACCCTGGATTCTAATGCCTACGATAAGACCATTTAACAATTAATAAAATAATAAATCAATAATTTAGGCAAAATGTAGGTATTTATAAAGACTAAATAATTTAAATATTTTAAAGAAAATTTTAGTATTTAAAATTATCTAATTCCACTTAGTATGATAATCTCTAGGTCTAACCATGTCGCTGCAAATGGAATTATTTCATTCTTTTTTATGGCTGGGTAATATTCCATTGTGTGTGCATATGTGTGTGTGTGTGTGTGTGTGTGTGTGTATAATATATATATATATACAAATATATATATATATATATATATATATACAAATATATATATACATATATACCACATCTTCTGTATTCATTCATGTGGTTCTGGCACAAAAAAAGAAATATAGATCAAAGGAACAGAATAGAAAGCCCAGAAATAAACCCATGCACCTATGGTCAATTAATCTACAACAAAGGAGGCAAGAATCTACAATGGAGGAAAGACAGTCTCTTCAATAAGTGGTGCTGGGAAAACTGGAAAACTACATGTAAAAGAATGAAATTAGAACATTCTCTAAAACCATACACTAAAATAAACTCAAAATGGATTAAACACCTAAATTTAAGACTGGATACTATAAACCTCCTAGAGGAAAACATAGGTAGAACACTCTTTGATATAAACTGCAGAAATATCTTTTTGGATCGGTCTCCTGCAGTAATGGAAATAAAAACAAAAATAAACAAAGGGGACCTAATTAAACTTAAAAGCTTTCGCACAGCAAAGGAAACCATAAACAAGACAACCCTCAGAATGGGAGAAAATATTTGCAAATGAAGCAACTGACAAAGGATTAATCTCCAAAATATACAAACAGCTCATGCAGCTCATTATCAAGAAAACAAACAACACAATCAAAAGGTGGGCAGAAGATCTAAATAGACATTTCTCCAAAGACATACAGATGGCCAAGAGGCCCATGAAAAGCTGTTTAACATCACTAATTATTAGAGGAATGCAAATCAAAACTACAATGAGGCATCACCTCACACTGGTCAGAGTGGCCATCATTAAAAAATTTACAAACAATAAATGCGGGAGAGGGTGTGGAGAAAAGGGAACCCTCTTGCACTGTTGGTGGGAATGTAAATTGATACAGCCACTATGGCAAATAGTATGGAGGTTCCTTAAAAAACTAAAAATAGAACTACCATATGACCCAGCAATCCCACTATTGGGCATACACCCAGAGAAAGCCATAATTCAAAAAGACACATGCACCCCAATGTTCATTGCAGCTCTATTTACAATAGCCAGGACATGGAAGCAACCTAAACGCCCATCAACAGACGAATGGATAAAGATATGGTACATACATACATACAATGGAATATTACTCAGCCATAAGAAGAAACGAAATTGGGTCATTTGTAGAGACGTGGATGGACCTAGAGACTGTCATACAGAGTGAAGTAAGTCAGAAAGGGAAAAACAAATATAGTATATTAACGCATATATGTGGAATCTAAAAAACTGGTATAGATGATCTTATTTGCAGAGCAGAAATAGAGACACAGATGTAGAGAACAAACGTATGGACACCAAGGGGGGGAAGGGGGGGTAGGATGAATTGGGAGATTGGGATTGACATATATACACTATTGATACTATGTATAAAATAGATAACAAATAAGAACCTACTCTATAGCTCAGGGAACTCTACTCAATGATCTGTGGTGACCTAAATGGGAAGGAAATCCAAAAAAGAGGAGATAGATGTATACGTATGGCTGATTCACTCTGCTGTACAGTAGAAACGAACACAGCATTGTAAAGCAACTATACTCCCATAAAAGTTAATTTTAAACAAGTGGCACAGGAAACTTTTGGAGGTTATGGACATGTTTGATACCTTGATTGAGGTGATGGTATCACAAGTATATGCATATATCCAAACTCATCCAATTATACGCATTAAATGTACTTTTTTGATATATCAATTACACTTCAATAAAGCTGGAGAACTGTCTTGTATGATTTTGTCCAGTGTAAATCTATGAATATTTTCAGAGAAAAAAATCTTCATTAATAGTTGTTGAGCGAATATCCCCATAATTACATATTATGCAAAGACACAACACTTAAAATCAACACATTAAGTATATTGATTCTAATGCAAATATTTGACTTCAAAATGCTGTTTCCATGGAATAATAATATTCTGTAAATTTGGGGCAATTAAAATAATGAAAATCAATTTTCAATCAGTATTTGACGAGACACTCTTTTAGATCAGGCTATGAGAGTTTTAGACGAAAAAGAAAGAGTGTGTTAGGGAAACTGGTCGAAATATAATGTCCAATTCAGCTGGAAATATCCTAAGACTGACATTTACTAGTACAGTACATAAAGTCTTAATTTAAGCCAATCATTAAAAAATTTTCAAAAATTTACTGGATTTACTTTTTGTATATTTTTCTTGTAAAAAGTCCAGACACAACTCGTCTTCTTTTAACTCATGGTATATGATTATTCACTTTGGCGAATTCTTCTTTTTTTGAAGAAAATGCTGCCTTGTTGTTACAGCTAAACATTAAAGTGCAATTTTTAACTTTATGATTTTCATGGCACTAGTTGAAAACTTAGATAACATTTCTATAGGACAGCCAAAAGGGGTCTTGCTGTTTGGTTTTTGACATTGAGGCTTTTATCAGTATCTGTTTTATTAAGATCTCTCCAAGAAATTACAGTATTTTGGTATCAGTATTCTAAAGTGATGCCCCATTAGTTGGGTTGTTTTGTCAAAAAGTGTTCCTTGTCTTCATTCACCTTCAACCCCATCTTTACTCATTCTGCCTTTTGAATAAAAAATGTACAATTATACAAGGCTTGGAGCGGAATGGGCTTGGGATATCACAAAATTAAAGTGACGCAGTCCTCTTAAAAAAAATACCGCTAAGCTACAAAGTCAAGTGAGACTTGGAAATGCTAGAGGTCAGAACATTGCTCACAAATTACCCCAGTACAATTTAGCTTCTGAATGTTTTGGAATTATACAAACTGCGTCTGATGACTCATATAACTTGTACCTTAAATGTGTTTTGCTGGTGTGCATTCCTTTTAGTCCAAGTACCCCCTGAGGAACAGAGTGTTACAGAAGCAGTTATGGTTTCAATTTCCCCTCTATGATTTGCTTTCATTTGAAAACCAGTAAAAGGGGGGAAATTGGACTGGCTAACTCCTGACATTATCAGGGCTTCAGAGTACTAAATTTCCACTCTCCTTTTATCAGGGGAGAGAGCCCTACAGATGACAACAGATAACACGGGGGAATGAAGAAATGTGAAGATGTTACTCAGGAAATGTTATTATCAACAGTAATTAATTAGTCTTACCAGGTTCTATGTTCTTGAGACATTTTTTTTCCTTTTTAGTTTTAACACTATTGCACATGTAGTGTCTCATTTGATTCCAGATTTGAGGTTGGTGTCCTTCAACAATGGATATTTTTATGGTATGCTCACACTATCTACAGGCAGATGAACTACATTTTAGGTTACCAGGGTAATCTGACCTGATTCCTTCTGTATCTCTGAAACTCACTCTTCTCCAGGGATGTCTTCTCACTGATACACAGTATGGTGATTCTTTTTCTAAGTTAATAAAGCATGCGTGATTCAAGTACTGGTTTTGCTCATCTTTCTTCTTCTACCAGGAGAAAGCTCACTTTATCTTCCACAAACTCCTTAACTACCAACTCCTGATTATGATCATTCCTCAGCTTTCTCCAAGGATGAGGAGTAAACAAGTGGACAAGTGGTGGGGACACTGGCACACATTTTGAGAAGGTAATCCAAGGGTAGGATACATGGTGCATAGAGTTAGGGAGAACAGAGAGGTACCCAGAAGGGCATCTACCCAATGCAGTCTTGACTTCGTAGATAAGGGGATAAATATACAACAAATTTCAATTTATAGCTTTCTGGGGACTCAAAGGGGTCTAGAAAAAGATCATTGGTCTTGGAACCAGAAGACTTGAGCTTCAGCCCTACCTATACTAAATCACTGGGTAACATTTGACAAGTCACTTAATGTGACTGAGCCTCAGTTTCTCCATCTGTGAAACAAGAACAAAATCCTCTAGTACCTGAAGGGTTGTTCTCAGGCCCAGATGTCACAATGTGTATGAAAATGCATTATATAAATATGATTATGTTATATCTGGTTTCATCAAGGGGTGAGGTTTCCTGTATGTGCTCTTCCACAATCTTATACACACTCATGAATTAAGGTAGGTATGTTGAACTATCTATGTGATACCCATTTAAAGTTGATGATTAGAGGAAAAAATCCCCATTGTATTAAGAACAACTCTGAGTTCTCTGCGTTTCTGTACCTAATTTCCATGTTTTCATCGTGATACTCACTCTTTGAAAATGAAATATTGAAAATTCAGAGCACTGAACACAGTTACGAAGGCTGGCTCTGTGTTACTAGAATACAGATGAGCTTCAAATTAATTATTTTAATTCTTTGTCAGATATTTTTTGTAGCTCTTTGAGATGTTTTCAGTATATTGGTAACTTAAAAATTGTATAAGCAATCTAGGGGAGAAGGGCAGAAGTCTCAAAATAATTTTCTGGCTTCTTTTTTTCTTTTCCCATTCTTTATCTACTCACAGTCATATATTTTTAGTGGAGGACTTTTATACCTTCTCCCAAATAGAATATCCGGTTGTGTTATCAGTTAAAGCTCTGTTAAATATTTTTGAATTAGGATGTTCAATTAAAAAAAAGTTTAACCTTTTTAATAATTACCATGTTCACAGGTGAATATAATTTTGTGGTTAACATAATCTATATAAATAAAAGAAATACAATAAATATCTCCAAAAATAACAATTTTAATAATAATGCAGTATCTCAGATGTGTTCATAAATAGTTTGATACTTGTTAGGTATGTTTTTGTGGGAATTTCTTAGAGTCGTATTTTTTAAAATATGCATATCATTTTTATTCATCCATCATGGATACGCTACTTATTTTTGTGTACGCATTCCTATGTCCTTAGTAATATGTCTGTCATGGAGTGTGAAGTCAATGAGGTAATTAACATGCTTTTTGATTAAACTATCATCTAAGATCTAAGCAGAACGCGGGACATATGGTGGGCATTCAATAAATAAACTGAGTTAATGATGACAGGGTTGAAAGTAGAGCACCATAATCTTGAGTTGTTTTCAATGAAGTTCTGACAAAATTTGGGGGAAATGTCATTGAGCAACTCTTATTTCATGTTAACACTTTTTCCAAAGTGAACAAACTTTCAGGTGACTATTACAACTTTATCTTTTTCCCCAATTTTTTTTATTGTGGTAAAATATACAAATATAAAATTTACCATCTTAACCATTTTCAAGTGTACAGTTCAGTGGTATTAAATATATTCATAATGTGCTACCCTCACCACCATTCTCCTTCAGAACTCTTTCATCGTGAAAAACTGCAACTCTCTGCCTAAATAATTATTCTCCAATCTCTCGTTCCCCCTATCCCCTGGCAAATACCATTTTACTTTCTGCCTCTATAATTTTGACTACTAGTAATTATTGTATTTTTTAAGAAAAATAATTTGGGGAAAATAGAAATTTAATTGACTTATTCTCTGAGGGAAAACAATATTTATGAAATTCAGTTTTGTTCAATTACTGGCAAATTATTTAGAGACCCTGAGTAGCAGAGAGAGAAAATCATCATGTTTGATAATGAAATATATTTTGATATTAAAGAGAGTCCATTAAAAGGAATTTAAGGGGGTATATCTTGGCCACCATGTGATATTTACAAAACAACAACAGCAAGACAGAAGCAGCAAAAAAAGACATGAATAAAACAGGAGAAACATTTCACATTTCTGAAATGGTATCGTGATAGTCATAATTTTAAATATTTCTACTTTGTGTTCTGGAAAAATGCTGCCATTTAATAAATGATTTTGAAATTGAATATCAGATGTATTTACTCTAGGAAAATCTGTCTACTTAATAATTGAATCTGTAGTACAGCAGGCTTTTGAGTTATACACACTATTCTACAGAGATGCAGAATTGAATTTCTAAAACTACTCCAAGTGATTCTTTGAAATAAGTATTTTAAGAGAAAGAATCTCAAATTGGTTTTACCAGAATGCCATTTCTCCAATTTTATTGGAAGATTATGAAAAATGATCTCATTATATATTAGTCATATTTGCTGAGTCATAAAAGGAAACGCATAACTCTCCATATGGGAAGGCACTTGATTATTTAGTCTATGAGAAATATTTGTAGCTTGGTTTGCAAATAACTACAAACAATACTTAAAATCCAAACTGCTTTCAGCCCTGAAAATTTTAATATATCAGTTCAGGTCTCTAAAACACATAGTTTGTCGTAGAATTTAGTCACCCAACCAACGCTTGTTAGACATTTTCTATGTCTTAGATAACTGTTAAGTCCAAGAAATCTAAGAGAAAAATACGACAGGGTCTTCAAGGAGCTAATAGTCTTGTGAGAAGAAAGACGCATGAATAGATAATTCATAATGCTACAAAATAAGGGCTTCGATAGAGGTGTGAACAAAGTGTTACTGGAACCCAGAGGAGAGGGCTGGAGTGGATTGTGAAAGTAGAGACATCTCAGTTGGGTGATAAGGATGGAGGAAATAGAGCTAACCCAACAGGACTGCCAGGCAGAAGAAACATCATATGCAAAGGCACAGGGTGAGGCTGAATCTCACTTGCTGTGTAATATCAAAATGTCATTTAGCCTCTCTGGGCTGTCTCCTCATTTGAAAAACAGAGTTGACGATAACAAGACTTACCTCACTACCTTATTGTGAGGATTTTGTGATGCATGTAAAATGCTGGCAAGGTGTTTGCTCCCCACTTACACGCTCAATAAGCTTTAGCAGCTGCAAACAGGAGATCCTGGCTGTCAACCTGGGTTCATTTCCTTATCACAGTCAGTTGGCCGTTTAATCTCATTGGGTTTCCCCTTCCTTTTCCTTAACAGGAGAAGGATCAAACTAGATGATAGACATTGACCTCTAGTCTCTTCCACGTCACGGGTTACTATAGCTATATGGCCACTGCCATGGAAATAATAGTTCATTTAACACCTAAAACTTAAAACATTGTTTCTATAAGGAAAATTTCCTTTATAAAATTTTGACATTCAAATTTGACAGATTAAAAAAATTGGCCTTCATGTCTTCAGGCTGAATGACTAAAACTGAAAACCTGATTTTCATGTTTAGTTCAGATAAATTAACTTTTCTTGAAGGATTTCAGAAAGATGATAGAAAACATCTGAAAAACATGGCCAAATGTATAGACTGTCCCTTTATGAGAGTCTCCTTAGATATAACAATGGTGGTAGGAGAACCATCTAGAATCTGTTTTGTGGCTGTTTCAACTCAGTATCTTGTCGGATTGTAACTTAAGAATGAAATGTAATAGCTTAACGGGCACTTTGACTTATTTGTTCCTTGGCAAATCATGGAAAAAGCAGTGAACAAGTCAGCTGTAATTTGTGGCTTTTGATAAAATACACATTGTAACTGCATGAGAGAATGGTCAAAAGTTTCTTAAGAGCAAAAGCAAAGGAAAATGAGCTGCGGGTTTAAATGTTCATTATACACATTTCTTCTTCTTTAATTCAACAGATGTTTATCGAACAACTATTATGCATTTAGTAGGGTTTAGACAATAGTGATCCAGAGATGAATTTTTAATAAGCTTCAGCAGCCAGGAGTGAGAGACATCAAGGGGATGAAGGATGGTGAATTAACCAAGTTTTGGTCAAGGGATTGCTGAAATCTGGGAGAAGAATGAGCGAGTAATGTAGGCAGGGGGGTCAGAGAAGTTGATGCCCAATATTGAGATTATGGGGGAGTTGCAGAAATTTGCCATGCGTCAGTTTAAGGAGGCATGACAGGGGAGTGAGTGTCTAGCACAGGATGGAGAACAGGATCACCAGGCAAAAAGGAGGGCAAGGAACCCTAGGATGAATCTCTAAAATTATTAAGATTAGAAGTAAGGCTGTGAGAGTGACAGTACGCCAAGAGTGAAAATTGGTGAGAAATGAGGGAGAGTGACACAGGAGTTACGTGGATGACAGCAGTAATGAGTGGTATAGGGTGATATTATCTGATTACATGAGGTTCAAATTTGGAGATTTTTAGGGAGGACGGGGAGAGACTGGTCTGGAAGGGGCAATGGTGAGCAAGAAGGATGACCTAGGCATAATGTTCCTAGGAAGAGTTATAAGGAGGTGCACCAAGGGAGTGAGAGAAAGAAAGGCCAAACATACCAGAGTGGAAGATTCTTAGGGTCACTGTTAGGGGACCCATTCATTCTGATTTGTGTGGAACTGTTCATATTCACGTGTCTTAGCTCAAGGTGACAGCCTTTCTAAAGTGAAACTGAGTTGGATGATAAATTTTATGATATGATCTAGACATAGTAGATTGCAGGATGAAGATGAAAACACACACATCCACATGGCATTTAATGGAAATAAGTTTAATCCACCCTCTCCCTTGTACACACTTTTTAAATGAAGCCATGGCTTTTATACCTTTCCTTCTCCTTCTCTTCGAGCAGAGTTTAGTGAAAAGTGACTTTGTCTTTATATTTAATATTTATTGATTTACATTTAGGTACTTTCAGAACTTTTAATTAATTTTTTTAAACGGTTAGTGGAGAAGATTTGGACTAAATTTTAAGTACCTGTGGGGAGGGATGAAGTTAAAACAAGTATAATCCTGACTTAATTTGAATTATGGTTCTACCCTATTATTAGAGAAGCATAATTATGAGAAAAACTCTTCTAAAATTTATTTATAAATAAAAAAGAATAGCTGTATCTGTCCTTAGAGGACATATGCATTCTGCCCACATCAAGTTTCTCTCTTGCTGGAATCCAAGTGATTTTGTATTTTATGAGTAGCTTTATAAAGAAAAGTAAAGAATGGATTGGGTGGAAAAAAAGAGATTAGGCTTTTGAACCAGAAGTCCTGGATTCAAATTCTGCTTACACCACTCATTACTTCAATAACTGTAAGCATGTTACCTAAATTCTCTTCACTTCAGTTTCCTCATTTGTCCAGTTATTACTCCACAAGGAGAATAATACTCTCAGAGCATTATTATGAGGATTCAAGGAGAACATATTCATGAAAGGACTTGTCATAGCACTTGGCACTTAATTCCTCAAATGTTACTTCAGTTTTTTCTCTTTAAATCTATAACCCTTTAAACGAGAACTAGTTTTAATCATGGTATTTTCGAGATGCTACCAGCCCCCAACTCAGTCTACATTCAGGACATTCTCCTTGAGGGGGCAGAAAAGTGAACGAATACATTTTCAATTTGACAGGACTTCTCCCCATGAAATTAAAGGAAACTTTTTGAGCCTTAATTAACCTGGCAGATCATTTATTTACCTAGAGGCTCCCGTCTCCTGAGTGTTCTAATTAATCAAAATTGTATGTGAAAGTAGTATCAGACAATTTATGTATTTAAAGACAGTATTTTTATTTGTGTGTCACACACTGCCACATTATTGTATACATTTTATATTTTTTTCTCTAAGAGGCAATAATAGGCTCCTATTGGTCACAGTTTATCTGTCCTTTCTTGTTTATATTCTAATGTAATTCTCCATATCAATGTTTCTCTAGAAACAATAGTTTAAGCACTAACACATATGGGACGTTACTGCTCAATGTTTTAATTTACCTAATTTAGTCCTTATAATTCTATCAGGTACATATTCTCTCCACTTTACAAATGAAAATTTGAGCTTCAAAAAATCTAAGCAAATTTGCCCATGCTCTAAACACTGGAATTCATATTTGAACCTAGTCTTATAGATTTCAAAGTTCATGCTTATTCTACTCTATTCGTGACTATATTGTATGCTATTGATTTAAAAGTAATGGCAGATGTCATTGCTGTATACAGCAGAATCCCTTCATAAAATGGAAATGGGGACTGGTAGGATTGACCTTAGCAGTTAACAGTGTATGCCTCCTTTGGTGATTATTTATGTTGGGTGGTTGTGAAGTGGTAACTACCAGTGAAACATCAAATTCGTTGCCTGGCTTTCCATCAACGCAGTGACCTGTCTTTGTACTTTGAAGACCTTTTGCTCCTTCGCAGCCTTCTATTACGGGAAGTGATAAGACTTATCACCTAAGTCCTTCACTAAGTCCTAACAGTAGACACGAGATGATGCTGTGAAAGGTCTGATGGGACACCAGTAGGGAGGATAGGAAATGCAATATGCCAGAGACACACTCTGTCATTTTCTCTAGGGGTAAAACTGGCAAAACTCAGACATCTCTCAAGTTACGTAGAATTACAAATACAATGTGTGTTTGTACAAACATACGTGAACACACAGAAAGACCAGTTTTAGGGTTGTTACATTTTAGAAATGTGATTTGGGCTCTGAAGGAGTAGAATAATGAGCGGTACTGGAACTTTTTATTGGATATTATTGGATAAATCTTTAGTCTTTCCTAATCAAAGAAAAAAAATGTCTCTAGTTTCCATGCTGAAGTCATATCCCAATCACTCTGTAATCTATTTCCATTTTTATTTTGGATGGAAGCATACCCAAATGGAAGCTAATGCTCTCATTTTTTAATGTTCGGATCAAAGGGAAAAAAAAGAATCAAAGAATCAGTTGGCATCGGCTCATGAGTTGGAAGGGTTTCCTACATGTTGATCTGGTTAACAAATTCTTCAGAGAAAGGAAAAATGAAAGTAGCTGAATTATAAAGGCCGTGCAGATAGGTGAACAGAATCAGATGTTCCTGAGTCTAAAAAATGTAGATATAGAATCTAATCGATGTATACTTGAGTTTGGACTTTGTCCAGAGCCCATTAAGCACATAGTGAAAACATTACGATGGACCACTATCCAAGTTTCCTTGAAATGATTCAGGGAGAGTTCATTGGCTTTCTTTAGCCCATCTCACTCCTGTGGCTGTAACCCAGTGTCACAGACAGCAGTGGCCCTTAGAGTCCCTCCAGGCCCTCTGTGCGTGTGAAGGAATCTAATCACAGTTGCCACCTGCAGGCTGGCTTATATGGATTGTTCCCAAAATATTTATTTTTCTGAATATTAACTTTCTTTCAAATGCTAATGAGGGCTAAGCCCAAAACATTTTGGTGCCCTCCTCACATAAAGGAAAAGTACAATGCAAACATTAGCCATTCTATTTTCATCATGTATGTGTCTCGTTTTATGCGTTCTCTCCTAAAATATTTAATTTTAGCCGCCGCCCTGATACTTAGTGGCTGGTCCTTGGTAGAATTTCAACCGTAATTGCTGAATGAATAAAATGAATCGTGCAATGAGCTTTCTCGATTGAAAGTCATTATGGAAATTTACTACATCCATCTCAGAATTTATATCGTTCAGTGGCCAAAGAATATGGCTAATGTATGCAGAATTTCTTGCAATAACCCATATAGCACCCTTCATTCTTTTCTAATGCTGTTAACTGAAAACCAGGACACTACACAAGCCACAAGATATATCGGATGATACAGCATTGAGTAATGACCTACTGCTAGACTAGAAAATGGGATTAGTCATTTCAGTTTAAGAGAAGAGTGTATAAGGATTAGTGGGCTGAAATGTTACATATCTTTATGATGACATCGTTAGTAGTAACTTTTTTATTCCCTTCGTGTTTACACTTGATTTAAAATGGGGTATAAAATATTCCTGCCATTTATGTAGGGCATGATAGAAGTGTTATATTTCCATGCCCTTCTGCAGAAGGCGGGGTGGAGAGTGCTGCCTCCATCTGTGGGTTTCGGCCACAGCCCACAGGCTCCTCTGGGATGAGAGAGCCACGTGTGCTTTTCAAGTGCGGCTGCTACTCTCTTCTCCTAGCAACCGTATTATGTTACAGTGTGGCGCTGGGTTGCCAGGATATTCTTCTGTTCTTGCCCTTCATGACCAAACCCAAGGGGAGAGAAAGCGTAAACCAAACTAGAGGTGAAGACACAGGGAGAGGGACACAGAAAAACAAAGTGCCTTCCTCTTATTAAGAGGAAATAAACTGAGCAAATAAAACACAGACCTACTAGAGCATGGACTTGAGGATACGGGGAGGGGGAAGGGTAAGCTGTGACGAAGTGGAAGAGTGGCATGGACATACATACACTACCAAATGGAAAACAGATAGCTAGTGGGAAGCAGTCGCATAGCACAGGGAGATCAGCTCGGTGCTCTGTGACCACCTAGAGGGGTGGGATAGGGAGGGTGGGAGGGAGACGCAAGAGGGAGGAGATATGGGGATATATGTATACGTATAGCTGATTCACTTTGCTGTACAGCGGAAACTAACACACCATTGTAAAGCAATTATACTCCAATAAAGATGTTAAAAAATTACTTTGTGGTTAATGCTTTAAGTTAATTTATAATTTCTTTTCTTTTGGGTAAAATCAGAAAAACAAAGTTTAAAGACAACCTGTCAAAATAATGGCTATTAAATATTTTAAGACAAAATTGACCACTTTATCACTATTCAATGAAGGCCACTTTTTCCCAATAAAGGAAGAGAGGAAAATATCTTAAAATTGTCAGTGACCTGAAAGATTCTGAACTATAATTACCATCATGCTTCACATATGAAAGTTCTGAAGTACATACCACACGTCACTGAACTGAGGACAGCACCAGTTGTAAAGTGCATACTGATTTCTGAAATGTTAAAATGTGAAAAAGTGTGCCTCTTAGAACTCTAGAAACAGGGTATACTATGTTACTTCATTTGGTATTTCAATCCGTTCTGAAATGAATAAAATATCTTCCCTAGTTATAGAAAAGGAGGCAAATTTTCTCAGAGTCATACAGTTACTAAGTGCTGGAGACAGAATTCAAATCCATATCTGTTTGATTATTATGTTCAAACTCTTCATTATGCCATGTTGCCTCTTCAGCGCCTCCCACAGATAATAAATAAAAATAGTTACCAACTAACATGCTTACAGAAGTTTCTAGTTTGTTCTATTCCTAGTAATTCATTAGGTATTATTAGCCCTGTTTTAAAAATGAGACAAACCGCACCCAGGAAGATGGAATGACTTGCTCAACGTCACATAATTAGAAAGTGACAGAGCCAGGAGTGAAACCCAAGATAAATGACTCTTAATCCAAACCATGTTTGACTAAGGTCAGACATTAACTAACTACCAGGCCTGAAATTGGATCATGGACATAAAGTTTATTCAAAGAGAAATATATCTGTTGGATATATAGGAAGAGCTGTTGCAAATGTCACATGGATTCATTGATTTATTAAACCAATATTTATTGAACGGCTACTTTGAGCTAGGCTCTGCTTGGTACCTGGGATACAGTAGTGAATAAAAGACATAACAATCACACAGAACTTCTGAGTACTATTGAGAGAAACAAGGTAAAAGAGAGGAGCACCTTGCAACTTTAAACAGTGGTCAAGGAAGGTGTCCCTGAAAGGTGACATTTGAACAAAGAAAGAAAAAGGACGTTAGAGAGTGAGCCACATGGATGTCTGTGGGAAGAACATTCCAGGCAGGAGGAACAAAGGGTCTGAGTCGGGAAGACTCTGGCCCACTGCATGAATAGATAAGAAGCCGTATGTCTGGGCCAAGTAGCAAGCGGGGAGAGTGGAAGGTGATGGATTCAGAGAGGTATGGGGTAGGGGTAGAAGGTTGGAGAGGGAGGTGTGGATAGATCACACAGGGCCTTGCAAGCCAGCATGAGGATTTGGGGATTCGCTCAAAGCAAGATAATAACCTTAAGCAGAGTAGCTCATGGAATTTGGAATCTGGTCAATTTCAGTGACTCCGTCCTAGGCATCCCAAGGATGTCTACTGCATCAGGCCAATTTAATCTTGGGCTACCTGGCAAACAGATGTTACTTTGCATCTCCTTTGTTGCTGGGTTATAAAGCACGACTTTTTTCGAAGAGTGTTGACAGGTCAGCTTCCAGCTTCACAGAGAGCTAACACATAAATACTTATTAGAGACCTATTATTTGTGTGGGGCTTTTAAAGAAAAGCTTCTGCGACCCTCAAAAAAGTTGATCCCTACTTTCAATAAGCTTATCACTTGGCTGTGAGATCATAAAAGTCTGTATCAAGTTTTCACTTGTGGGGGAGTAAGCGCAGATTTATGCCTGCAGTAGCCAGAGGTAGTTCTATTGAAAGCAATATGTAAGGTGAGATTTTCCAAGTACATAAAGGCAGGTAAAACATTCCATCTAGGGGTGACAACATGAGCAAAAACCAGGAGACTTACAATAGCTTGGCCTACCTTTTAAAGATAGATCCATTCATTCATTCAATGTGACTGGGGTATTAGGTGCCTGAGAATAAAAGAGCAACGGGGGCAGACAGGGAGGGAGGAATCAGGGACAGAGCCATGCAAAGTGTTTGAATTTTATCCACAGATGATGGGGAGACAGTGCATGCTTCCTAAGTATAAGGCAGCGTCAGGAGTGACATGTTTGGTCATTCTGGTACCAGTGTGAAGGACAGGTGGAGAGAAGTGAGAATGTTGGCAAGGAGGTTGCTGCAGTAGTCCAGGAAAGATGCTGATGGTGAATTGGAAGAGCAGAAATGGAGAATGGGGCAGAGGTAAGAAGTAACCAAGAGGTAGACTAAGCCTAGGTTAGGGATAGGTTAGATATGAGCAGGGTGTGAGGGGGGGCAGTCCAGGTTGACTGTTGGTCTTCCGGCGTGGGTGACTGTGTAGGTGCCAACTTTTGATAAGAATATGAGAAGGGAAAGGGTTTGCTCATGGAGAAGAGAAGAATGCAGGTGTCATTGTGATGATGTAGAAAGTTTCCGTAGAGGGAGAGGCCACTTGGAGGTGGCCAGACAAGGATTTATGAAGGTCTCAGGACTTGAGCTTAGACCTTCAAAGATGGTCGGATTTAGAAAAGTGAAGGGACACAGGTACAGCATCCTAGGCGAAAAATGTCTTGAGCAAAGGCACAGAAGTGGCATACTAGAAACCATTTTCTGGCGGTAAGTATGTATATTAGTCTTTGCAAGTAGGACAGTGGTGGAAGAAAGGGAATGGAGGAGTTCATCGTCAAACAATATAGAGTCTGCATCTGAAATCTTCCTTTAGGAGAGAGAATTCACTCCTTCGTGAAGCATCAGGGTCCAATCCCAGAGGACTAGTGGGAGGCACCATAAACATCATGATGACATTGACAGTGATCTTATCTGAATATTACAGTTCTTTGTCATGCCAGGATTCATGAGTCCACTGAGCAGCTTTACAGCTATAGCCAGAACTCGGTTCTCCTAAATCCTATCTCAAGATTAAACATCATTTTAGCGGTATACTCAGAACCACTGGTGCACCAAGTTTTTTGCAAACATCTAATATTATAGTTATATGTAAAGTGTCAAAAAACAAGTTCAACACAAGTTTAACACTCTAAATGGATTTCATCTCGCTATGAAGTCTTTAATGGTTCTTTTAAGTTAAACTAAATAAATTCTATAATAAAATTTTCACATTGTATAAAAGAATTACTAGTAAAAATAAACTTCTTAAAGTCTATACTATATTTTCTATCGTATCAGGCACTATAATAATTAAATTTTAATGCCATCCAAAAATACATAACTTAAAAAATTATGATTTAAAAGTTTCAGCTGTAAAAATATCACTTGCTGTGTTCAGCCTTAAATTATCACAAGTGGAGGTGGAATACTTGTAAATTTGTAAAGTCCATCATTGCAAAACAAATAAAATACCAAGCAGAGCATTAGGTCCTTATTTTCGTGGAATACATTCAGATCTCTTTCCGTCATTTCCCCTTGGTAGCGATCAAATCCCTAACAGCTCTCGATAGTTCATCAGTTCTTGCTTCAATGCCATCCTTGAAAACAAAGCCATTCTGTGATTCTGCATACGTCATTATGAACCAAAACAAATCACAGGTAAAAGGGGAGGTCAGGTTGCTTCATGTGAGTTCTTTGAGGAAATATTGTTTCTCCTATAACATAATTGGAAACTCTGAGTAATGTCAGTTATAGGGCAATCTGCTAAACACCTGTCCAAAAAAAAAAAAAAAAAAAAGTACCACATCCTTCCTCATAATTTTAAGCTGCCTCTTCTCTTTTACAGCTTTATTCATTTTTATTCATTTCACTCCCATTCTGGCTCTGCACATTATGCTGCTTCCATATATAATTTTTTCCAAGAGCTCAGACACAGTAAAACTGCATTCCTATCTTATTGCCTAAATACACATTTCAGGAACATATTCCTTTTGGTTTGCTACCTCTGTTAAATGTGATCTAAATTTTCTGATGTTCCTCAAAATTCTACAGCAGTGAATTATGCTCTAAATTCTCTGAAATATACCTCAGAGCCCAGAACACTAGGAAGCAAGTTTGGCAGGCAAATGCAAGAAACAGCTAAGGGATAAGGACAAAATAGGCAGCTCACTCCTGGGAAATTCCTGGAGGGAAGTCAGATTTCTAACCTAAGAAAAATGAGCTCACTTCTCCCCCTGGTGCCCAGAACTTGCGATGTTATCAGCTCTATATTTCCTTGAATGAGAGAAGGCAGGATAGTGGACTCTCCTTCCTCTGACCTCTCATTCTGGTATCTTCTGAACTGCAATTAATATATGTGGAGTAGTACAATATATTGATTTGAAATGGACTGATGTCATGTCAGTTTCTTAAAGAATTAAATGTAGAAAATCCCCATTATATTTCAGTCTGATACAGCCACTATGCCTTTGGTACTCTCTCATTTAGCCTCATTTATTTGCAATTAATGGAGGAGTAAAAGAAAAAATATATATATATAACATATGCATATACTATATATTATTAGTAATACACTATCTGTACATATATTTGATAACCCAGCTTTACAAAGGACCCTGAATGCTTTTACAAAGGATTCCCTCTATCAGTCAATTAAAAAAATCAAAGATCAAACATATATGCCTCATGGAAGCAGGCATTTTTGTCTGTTTTGTCCTCTAATAAATCTGAATCTCCCAGAACAGAGCCTGGCACATAGTAGATGCTCAATAAGCATTTGTTAAAAGAGAAACTTCACTGGATGAACCATATGTAAAAATTCTGCCTCTCATTCAGCATCAATTCCTTTTACTTTATAACTTTTTTCCAAAATCACGTGTTCTTCCTTCCCAGATTTTCCTATAGAAGCCAAATGGAGTGGGACGTTAGAAACAACCAGCCACAAAACATTATTACAGAAGGCAAATTTGGTTTCTGTTCCGTGGTTTGAAAGAGCTGCAGTTAAACACTGATTTCTTCCTTTAATTTCTATTATCTGAACTTCAATTTCCTGTTTATCTCTCTACTTTTGAATGACAGTTCACTACTCTGCCTTCAAATAAGAGAATGAACATATACGAAAATCAACCTTATTTCATATTACATTCAAAAAGCTGCTTTCCCAATGAATTTGTGACTTCTTTTGACACTCATTTTCATTTTGAAACTTGCATTCATACCTGGTCAAAACGACGGTAATTTACTTTTGCTCATTACACAAAGGCAACACTTGTTAGATCAACAACCCCTTGTGGAACAATTTAACAAACTATAAGTAGGAAATTCTTTGTTTACTTGTTTATTTTAACAGCCAAACATTTGGTCAAGTACTAAGTAATATAGTTAATATTATGACCAAAATTCCTCATTCAGTATGCAAGGAAAACTAGATTTTTTTTTTTTTATTCTGCCTTCTTCTAAGCTGAAAACACTTTTTGTCATTTTGGATGCTTCCAGTAAAGCCATTAGGAAAAAAAAAAACAATTTGTAATATTTGTCCCAAGACATCTTTCTTCTGCCTATGAGTTAAAATATTAGGGATGAGGAGATGATGGAAAAAAAGAACCCATTACTTTTGTGGACTCAGATAGTTTCAAGGTGCCTTTTGAGCTTATTATGCTCTATGATTCTAAAATCCCTTGCCTGTCCATAACTTTGGGGAAATTCCACTACCTCTAAAATGCCAGACTTGTACCTTAGAGTCTGGGAGCAAAGCCCAAAATAGGGCTCAAATAATCAAAATTCCTTCTAAGCATTAGGTCTAACATTAAATGAGTGAATGAATGATAAATATTATATGCTGTTTCCTAATATTTGTTTTTATTTTGATATAGAAACATTTTACATGTCTCAGGAATGAATAAAATCGGTGCTCCAAGAAATTTCATGGCATTCTCCCCAAACCTTCTCCATTGATGATTTTGCTTCTCACTGTCAACAACCCTAGTCCTCTCGAAACCTAAAATAAACGTTGAAAACAAGTTTTCCTGGGTTCTGCTGCCCACCTCAAGCTGCCATGACCTCTTCCCTATTTAGTCCTCTCCTCTCCAGAGTTCGTTCAAACAACTAGTCTATGTTCCATGTGTTCTCAGGCTCGCCTCCTATTCTGGCCTCAGTCTTGCATCAGTTGGGTCCGGTTTCCTCTCCAGTATGCAGGAGGTTCTCTCAACGGGCACCTCTGCTTTCCTATTTGTATGTCAGCGACTTGATTTACACTTGAGGCCATTTTGATGCATTCCTTGGGCTGCCAACATACACGTGCCCCCTCCCCCAACAATGACACTCCTTAACACAATGGGGGTTTTATTGTTCGTTGCCAGGAGGGATCGTAACAGGAGAGGCACCTAATAGCTATTTGCTTTTAGAAAGAGTCCTGCAACGTTATTTATGCTAAAATAGCATACGATATTTTTGAAAGATGTTCTTCAAAAGTTAAATGGGTAATGTTAAACAGTCTTATCCAAAAGTAGAAGAAAAGGGAATTTGCCACAATGTAGGGCCCTTTGTACGCTTCCCTAAGCTCCTCCCCTTAGAACCCTGATCAATGAATGAATGTTCATGAACATACCATTCATATCAGTACCCCTGCTTCGTGAGTGGAAAGGAAAATGTACCGAGAATCTGTACTCTTCTTCCAAGCCCCAGTGTTCTTAAATTTCCTAGTACAAAATTTGTCATGATCATAATCATCCTCCTCCTCTCAGCTAGCACTTTAGGGAGAATTTACTCTGTTGCCAGAACTACCATCCATTTAGTTTATCACATCGATACTGAACTGAGTTCCTCCCCATCCGCAAAACATTCATTCCTTCCACATATGGTGCACCTACTCTGTTCCTGGCATTGTCTGGTGTACTAATTTACATTCTCTCTGTTGGAAGGAGGGAGACTGGTAATAAATAAAATAACTTAACAGTGCAGTAAGTGCTATGAATTAAATAAAGCAGGTTATTATTAAAAAGTGACAGATGAAGGAAGGAATAAAGAAGGGCCAACATTAGTCAGAGAGTACAGAAAAGGTCTCTTTAAAGAGGTGACATTTGAACTGAAATGTGGGTGATGAGAACGATCAGGACAGTTGTTTAGGTAGAGGGGGTGGGATGTGCAAAGGACCTGAGGTCGCAAGGCACACAGTGCCCTCTCTCCCCCGTGTACCTGGAACTGTCCTAGTATCTCCTGTCTAGGAGGCCCTCATCTCTAATGCTGTTTTATATGTGATTTTTCAGACTCAGGAGTATCCAGATGCCTGGCTCCTCTAAAATTATCAGTGCCTTACTGGCTTTTACAGACTTCATCTTAATACTATATCCTTGACCTTCAAGGGCTTAAAAAAGAAACAGCAATTCAAAGCAAGCAAGCCTGCACCTGATTCAGCGGAACCACCGTTGACCCCATTGTCTAATATGTCACTGTTCCTTATCTAAGAATCCATAGAATATACAATTCACAAAACTTAGTGCCGGGGTGGGGGGGAACCCTGAAAAACTGTTTTCTTTCATTAATGGGTTCTAGGTAACCTGTAAACCCTTTTATTTTGGCTGCTGGAACCTCAGAGCTGAAATGTAGCACTCCTGTTATGATAACAATCCTACCCATGTCCTGTGGCCGTTCACCCCCTCCCCCCCATTTATTTCTCTTTGTGGCTTCTTATCTTTATTTTGTTTAATTTTCATTGCCCTCTGTGAAAGTGCTTTTATTTAAGCTGCCTCAAACCTTTTGGAAATAGAAAGTGTATAAATCATTAATCACAAGTGCTTTCTAGACAATCACAAGTAACTTCCTCATTGCAAAATCTAACGTGCTGCCTTGGTCCTGAGCTTACCCTCTCTGCCACATGACATAACTCAGCTGCTCTTCCTTCTTTAAACTGTCTCCTTTTTCCAATCTTTATAGAAGATTACTAGAAATATGAAGAAAATTGGTTAAAAACAATTCCACTTCCTTGGTTCCGTGGTATACTACGGTGTCTTCATTCTCTTTTTAACACTTTTTTTTTCATTTTGACCATCTTATGTATGAATGTATATATATATATGTATGTATTTTAGTTTCCTTCTTTTCCCACATGCTCATTCAATGTAGATATCCTCCAGGATTCTATTCTAAGCTCTCACTGCTCTCTACACGTTTTCCTTTGGCAATCACTTACTACTGTCACCTCTAAGTAAAAGATTTTCAAGCTTTATTTCTAGCTTTAGCCTCTCTCCTGAGTTTGCATTCCAAATTCCCTGGAACAATTTGCACCTTGGGGTCAGAATGAAGCCTTGAAGTTTTTACCCTCCTAACCCTTAACTCTCCTCTATAACATCTCTGACAGCTCTTTGTCCACTGAGCATTTGACGGTAAACTTACCACTTTTCAAGGCAGCCCATCTACCAAGCCAGCTTTGACTTTTAAAAAGGTATTCCTAATAGGATGGCAAAATCTATCTCAGTGACATGTGCCCGCTGGTTCTAATGCTATTTTTTAAAGTAACAGTAGGAGCTAAGATACACTAAATGCCAAATGTGTGCCAGGGCATTGCCCATATTATCTCCTTACAACTCTGCCATATGGTTTTATTATTCCCATTATGTCACTGGGGCAATGTAAAATGAGTGTAATCATTTCACATGGCTCTTCTCCAAATGGAGAAGCACACATATTCCCTAGGCGGACCACTCTATTCCAGGTTAAGAAAGTACAAATGCCTCCAATAATCACTTCTCACATGAATTACTGGCTTTTGTTCATTTCACCATCTGTATCGCAAACCTCTAACCACGGTGTCCAGAGGAAAGAAGTTCACGACAGTATTCTAGTTATGGTTTGAAAAATGCAGAATACTGCAGAAGTGTCATCAGCTTCATTCTAGACACTCTGTGCCTCCATTGACATAGCTTAAGAGCAGACCTGTTGCTTCCTACTGAATCAACCAGGCTTTTAATCCACAGCCTGCGAAACATCTGCTAGAACTCTGATGGGTGTGGCAAACCCTTCCCCAAGTTGAACTCAGCTTATTTCCTCCCTAACCTATTCCTCAGTTTGGTTCTCCAGGTCTTAATGGCATCTGTATTACCTAGATACACAGGCTCAGATCTTCTATATCAGCTTTAAGGGTCTTTTCACATCTTCTGAATCTCACTGGTGACCAAATCCTGAAGGCTCTGCGTGGAACGTGACTACATGGCATCATCTTCCTACCGCCTTGGGCTGGCCCTTGGCCGTTTCCCCGTTCAGGCCTCATCTTCGCTCACCTGGACAGCTGAACCCGTCCTCCTGCTGCCTTTCTCCTCCCCACTGCCCAGACCTGACAGGCACAGTCCTCACCCTCTCATCCCCTACTCATATGGTGCTCATGGCGCTCTGGGTCTGTCAAGGACAGTGCTAGCTTTTCACTTGGATATTGACACCTGCCAGTATCTGTCTCCTTCTTGGCTTGATCCTGTGATTTCCTGCGTGTACTATATATTTTTGGAAAACTGTGCCACAAAGTATTTTTCAACTTTTCCTAGTCCTGTGCTTTTTTTCCTTTACATTATCTTTGAGCCTGGAAGGCCATTCTTTGCCTGTCAGACTTCCATCTTTCCCAACCTAAGTGTCCATCAGCAGATGAATGGATAAAGAAGATGTGGCACATATATTCAATACGTATAGCTAATTCACTTTGTTATACAGCAGAAACTAACACACCATTGTAAAGCAATTATACTCCAATAAAGATGTTAAGAAAAAAAAATTTCCGACTTTCAATAGTTTGAGAAAATAGTACCACCTCAAAAAAACTTTTGCCAGATCCTGGTCTGGCCATCTAAAATGAATCTAAAGTTCCTCACAGCATTTTATTTCGCTCCTAGAATATAACAGGAATCCCAACTTACATACATATTTTCTTTCTTCAACTAGTCTTTAGTTACCTTTAGCCTTGGCTATGATTTATTTAATTATACTATTCCCAATTCCAGAGTAAGGCTCTCGTTAGTTGCATTAATTGTGAATAAGAAGGGAGGAAACAAAAAGGGTGAAAGGAATAAGTCGCTGAACGTGAAGGCAAGTTGTGAATCGAATGCAAACACTTGGAAAATCAGACCCATGCAGGCATATTTATAGGCGCACCAGAAGATCACTCTCTCTTTCCATCATTTCTGCCTGTTCATAATTTAATTTTTTAGATTGTGAGCTCTACTTTCAAGCACATGACCTCCTTCTTTTTTCCTGAGATCTAACCAGACTGGGACTTTTCTGGGGCTAGTGGTCAGAGGCCAGTACACTCAGTGCCAACGCTGATTTTGGCTGTAATAAGCAGCTTCACTAAATAAGTATTTTCAGTGTTCCTGCTAAGCCATAAATCCACATCTCCTTCAAGCACACTTGTCACTTCCCCGAAGTCTTTTTTTTTTTTTTTTTTTTTTTTTTTTTGTGGTATGCGGGCCTCCCTCTGTTGGAGCACAGGCTCCGGACGCGCAGGCCCAGCGGCCATGGCTCACGGGCCCAGCCGCTCCGCGGCACGTGGGATCCTCCCAGAACCGGGGCGCGAACCCGGTTCCCCTGCATCGGCAGGCGGACGCGCAACCACTGTGCCACCAGGGAAGCCCATCCCCCGAACTCTTAATAAATAGTTTAGACATTAACTCATTGTACTGCCCACTGCTCAGTAAGACGAAGCTTCACATGTGCATTTATTCATTGCAGGTATTATAAAGCAAAGTGTAAAGATCCCTTTAGGTCACAAAAATAAAGTTAATTTTATATAAGACAGATTTAGGAGTAGTTACATTTAAATAGAAAATTTGGAGCAGATTTTTTTATCAATGTGGTTGAATTTGGGTATCACCCACAAGAATTTTGTAACTATTCAACATAACCTATGTCAGGTCAAGAAAAGCGCTGTACATTTTTTCCTTCCTGGAATTAACATTTATTTAATGAAATTCTACCTCACGAAACACCACCTGTATTACTCAGATGTTCAGTCAATGAAATTACTGAATTAATGGAAAAAATTACCTTCTTAAGATTAGGTCACATGAATTTATGAAACTGGAGGTGGTTACATAATACAGCAGAGTTACATAATAATGTACTGAATGATATTATACCTTAAGACGTAATAAGTTTTTAGCTAACAGTCTCGTTGTCTGAGCCCAGCCTTCCTGCTTTTTACTTGACTTTCTTTCTTACATGACTGGTGTCTCCCCTTGGATTCTCAAGTATGTATCATCCCCTCCCCAGCGTTTGGCTATGATTGCACAGGCATCAGGTCAGTTATTTCCTGCTCTCAACCCATAAACAAAAAGGGAAAACACACACATATTCTCAAACATTGACACATAAAACGTCTTTTCAAAATATTAAATTTTGGCAACAATTCCAGCATACAAGGATTTCTCTAGCCCTTGGTTTTCAGCATTAAAAATTATACATAAATATATCCTTCAACTAAATCCATCATTTATATAAATATAGGTGGGTCATTAAACACTGGATTTACTAAAAGTAATTTAGTCTGAAATATTTCTTCAACAGCAAAAATTCAGATTACTGGACATGAGCTGATGAAGAAAACATGGGCTCTAATAGCTTGAATCAAAATTGCCAACATCATTTACTCATAAACTAGCAGAGATATGACAATCAGGCCAGTTTATTCTTTTGTGTGTGTGTATGTGTGTGTGTGTGTGTCTGTTCCAGTAAAACTTTATTAACAAAAATAGGCAGTGGGCCAGATGTTTGCCCATTGGCTGTGATTCGCCAACCCCTGGTCTTGAGGATCAAGTCTTAGAATCCGCAGAAATGAAGTTAAAGACACAGGCTGCCACTTAATAGCGACTAATTCTGGGCAAGTTATTTAACTTTTCTTTGCTTCAGTTTCCTTGTTTATAAAATGCGGAGAGACAGACCAACATGACAGAACCTATTTCATAGGATTATTCTGAGAAGCAAGTGAATTAATATAGGAACAGTAGGCCAGTTTATTCTTGACCAGCAGAATGAAATAAAACAGCAGGGTTGTTTTTGTTTTCGTGTTTTTCCCTGACAGATTTAACATTTGAGTTCTTGATATGTTTTAAATTTCAGGCACAAAATTGTGTGACTCTCCTAAAAATTATATAAAATAACATAAACACCTATTTTTCTGTAAAGTATTTGATGTACAAAAAGCATTTATACTCCTTCCTCTTCAATTTATCTCTGTAGAAATATCTCTACTACTACTACTACTACTACTACTACTACTATTGCTGCTGCTAGTACAGTAGGGAAGGAAAAATTTTATATTTCAATTCACACAGGAGTATTTAGTACTCTAGTTTACATTAAAGTATTTAATACTCTAATTCAAAATGCAGCATTCAGTTAGCCATAACAGTTTATAAATTATATTGGTTATTATATTGCTTTATAGCCTAACCATGCCTTAGTGCCTTCAAAAAAGATACTCTTTTTTTCCTGCGCTTTTATCTAGTGAGTCTTGACCATGCTAAACTCATAGGTCACCAGCAAAATGCTGTATGGTGGTGCTGAGTGAAATAAATTGAGAAAGAAATAGGCTGAAACCCCAAATTAGCAAATATAGTTACTTATTAACAGCCCAATTAAAGGTTTAATGATTAGCGAGTTAAATTTGGTGGCTGAAATGAGGGTTTAGCTTACTTTCAAGTTAATTCATTCATAATGTCAATATCTTTCATCACCATATACAGGCAATTTAACTGTATGTTCACAACATTTTGCTAGGAAGGACTTGGAAGTCTTTACCTTGACTTTATAAATGGTATCAAATCCTCCTAGATCAGGATAAATCCAGTTGCTAGATTCCGAGACCACTCTAGTGATTTCAACAAGTAGGTGCTGAAGATGGTTTTCTTCAAAATCAAATGTGTTTTTTTTTTTCATACC
Organism: Physeter macrocephalus; assembly: GCF_002837175.3. Lineage (NCBI taxonomy): Eukaryota > Metazoa > Chordata > Mammalia > Artiodactyla > Physeteridae > Physeter > Physeter macrocephalus. The sequence goes on along the minus strand of NC_041223.1, from coordinate 13,408,466 downwards.
TGAAAAGATTATTCTGGATTTCTGGTCAACTTACTATATTACAAAAAGATTGTTATCAGTGAAAGAACTGCAATAATATCGGGATAAAAGATGATAATATTTTTATTGTATGGGAAATGCAGATCCTTAGGAAGGGTGGGGCTAGCACTTTATCTCCCTTTGCTCACCCCCTCACCCAACATTTTAACATACCTGAAATTATATGATGATGATTACCCAGGGTAGCCTTTAAGTGAGGGGGAAAAAGCCATAGTACACATATATGCAGACAATTTGTTCACTTTAATGAGGGAGAAGAATTGGGAGTTGAGGAGGGTTCACAAAGAGGGCTGAGCCTCGAGTCTTCTGTTGTTTGGACATGGTGGTAGATGGTAAATCATCCACGAGCAGGGCCACTTCCTGCTCTCCCTTCCCTTTATCTGAGCCTCTGCTTAGCAGCTTTTAGGCTCACTGACCTCAAAGTGTAGAAGGAGCAGAGATTTCTACACTTTGAGGTCAACGAGCCTAAAATTCCTAAATCCGAAGGAGATCCTTGCTCATTACTTCCATGTCGTATCTAGTTATGACTTGTAAACTTAGAATGACCAGTGCTCACCTGATGAAAGCAAAATAATACGAAGTCGAAGAAGCTTCTATGTGAACTTGTGGAAAGGGGCCACGTTTAATCATTTTTTTGCATCCAAAATCATATCGCAGAGCCTGGCACATAGTAGGTGCTCAAGAATTTTATGAATGAATGAATGTTCACTTAACAGCTTGGTTAAACAAGTTGGTCAGGAAAGCATTACACAGCACACGCATGGAGAGCAGCCTCAACATTAATAAGGACCCATTAGTTAAGACAAATATTGGTAAGAAGTGAAAATCCCTTCAAGCACTTATCTACAGGATGATTCTTGGGTTTATTTTAATTATTTTATTTATTATTTTAATTATTCTTGGGTTTATTTTTCATTATTTAATTCTAGTACAGTATATAACAGTTGCATAGTGACTGTCAACACATGACAAATTACGGACATAATTTCACTTACTCCCTCAACATTTTTAAGGTATGTACAATCAGTCTTCAATTTACAGATAATGACACTAAGGCTCAACAAAGTTAAGGCTAAATCTCTGGTTATTTGAATCCAAAATTTGCACTCTTTCTACCAAATTGCATAAGCTGCTTCTAAAGTCTTTTTCTTTCAAGGGCAATTTTCCATATGCTTTTTCACACCCTCTAAATTAAATCGCATAGGTTGCTACTTTTCTTATAGCAGTCTTTCAAATATTTGTTGATTTTGATTAATTGAAGCCTGAAAAAAAGTAGAAGGGTTGAGAGAAACAGGGTGGAGACATGGGGTAGTTTTCCTAGAACCAAAATGGACTCTTAAAATCTCTAGATTAGATAGCCTGTCATGATATACCAAAAAAACAAGCCCCTACCGTTTATTGATACTAGAGATACAGACAGTGTTGTCAACTTTCACAAAAGGTTCTCACTGGATTTAATTCACGATGCCATTGGGAAGACCCGAGATAATTAAAGAAATGAAATAAACACTTACCTGCTCGTTTCATTTATGTCATAATTTCCCCTGGGTTTTGTCTGTTTTCTTTTAATGCCATGGCTCTTGAATTAAAACCTTTGTATTTCAATAGCCAATCAGAAGTACTGTGAAAAGGCCAAAGGCTGTGACCTAATCCAAGGAAGTAAATATTTGCTTTGTGAACCACATTCATTGTCTATAATAAAGTTATATTTATTGAAACAGAGATTTTTTTGAAAAATCTCAAATACAAAGTTTAAGGAATTCAGAGAGATCTTAGATGTTTATTACTCATTCTAGAATTTCAAGTGTAAAGCATTTATATAATTCAATGAAAAAGCCTGCACATCTAGAAAACAGTAGAGCAAGAACTCAAATCCAGTTCTATTTGAAACGAGCTTTTGTGTTCCACCAGAGCTCACTGCTCCTCCTACAGGGGCCTCCTGTTCATTATAGATTCCAGGTTCACTGATTCTGAATTACTGAGGCTTTACTATATTTGATAAACTGGAACCAGCAATAATTATAAAATTTTACACTTTCTAGGTAGTTTAATATCTAAGGGACTTTATAGATTTTCTAAGCTAAATATTTAAGCTTTTGAAACCAAATGTGTCAATAGCCACAGAATTTAAAAATTCAAAACCGGGAACTTATCAGAGCACTGAATCGTGTGAAACACTACAGATACAGAGCTCATTAAGGTACTAGATTAGTCTCAACTTTCAAATATTTAAGTTTCACCTCCAGTTTAAAAATGAGATAAGACAGGATTCTAATACGACATGGCCTTATAATGAAGCTTAATTGATTTCATTCTGATGAGAAACTTCAAGTAATGCTCTAGAGGACCTCCATCTACTCCCATATTTCCTTTTAATCTCATTTATCTCAGGAAAACTCAAAAGTTGTCCTGTAACATTGGCAACTGGAAGAAACAATGAAAATCTGAGAACTTGTCATGTGATGTACCTGCTTCTTGTTCGTAAGGCGTGAGTGTGTGTGCATAGTTCCCAAACAGAAAAATGACAGACCTCAACTAGTAAAAGGAACTGTGCGCTTTGGAAGGCCCCAGCATGGTGGCGGGTGGCAGTATGTTATGGACAACATAGCAGCCCTAATGCTGGGGCTGATCCGTCTCCAGCCTTTGGTGATGTTCGTGCCACTCCATTTGAGCTAGGGCCAGGCAACCACAAGGATCTCTGTAGTCTTTGCCACGTGTCTTCTTTGTCACTAAGCATCTCCTTTCTTTGCTTTTGCCTTGTCTTTCAAAATTAACATTAGCACTCAAATAATAAAATCATTCAGAATACAATGGACAAATGGGCAGAAGACTTGAACAAGCGATCTTCGAGACAAAAAAAAAATGGCTATAAGCATGTCAAAAAAGTTATCAGCATTCTTAGTAACCAAAGAATTAAAAGTTTGAAAAGTATCATTTTCACCTATCAGGTTAGCACAATTTTTTATTTTTATTTATTTTTTATTGGCGTATAATTGCTTTACAATGTTGGGTTAGTTTCTGCTGTACAATGAAGTGAATCAGCTATATGTATACCCATATCCTCTCCCTCTTGGACCTCCCTCCCTTCCCCCCCATCCCACCCCTCTAGGTCATTGCAGAGCACTGAGCTGATCTCTCCGTGCTATACCACAGGTTCCCACTAGCTATCTATTTTACACATGGTAGTGTATTTATGTCAAACCTAATCTCCCAATTTATCCCACACTCCCCTTCCCCCTCCATGTCCACATGTCTGTTCTCTATGTCTGTGTATCTATTCCTTCCCTGCAGATAGGTTCATCTTTCTACATTCCACATATATGTGTTAATATACGATATTTGTTTTTCTCTTTCTGACTTACTTCATGCTGCATGACAGACTCTAGGTCCATCCACGTCTCTATAAATGACCCAATTTCATTTCTTTTTATGGCTGAGTAATCTTCCATTATATATATATGTACCATATCTTCTTTATCCATTCATCTGTCCATGGGCATTTAGATTTAGCAAAGAGTTTTTAAAAGATGATATTTTGTTGGTGAGAACTAGATGTTCTAAGTATCAAGCCTAAAGGAAAAAATGCCATAGATATGCAGACAAAGCCTACACCTTAGGAGGCACATCCGTTAAAACAGTAAAATATTGTAAATAATGTCACATTCAAAAAAGAAAGAATAGCCAAATAAATTGACAGCCATAAGATGAATTATTTTGCAGTCACTAAATTATATTAAAAATACCAATTCCAATTTCTTGGGAAACGTCAACAAAGTAATGTCAGTTGTTTAAAAAAGCAAGTATGAAGCTCTACAATATGATTCTAATTCTTTTAAAAATGTCCCATTTATTCATAGGAAACGAAACTGTGGTAAATTTCCGCATATGTTCAATAGCGGTTCTTTAGATATTGGGAAACATGCGAGACACATGTTCAGCACTTTATACACGTTGCACCACATTTATGCTTGCAAACATCTTAGGAAGTGGGTCTTTATCCCTGCTGTTATATCTGAAGAAACTGAGGCTCAGAGCTGGTACGTAACTTGACCATGGCGACAGAGCTATTAAATGGAGGAGCCAGGACAAAAGCTAAGGTCCACTTGACCCAAAGCTCGTGTTCATCATGTCCATGCCTGCCCACAGGTAATTTAAACTTTGTTTGGAAACAGATCAACAATAGAAATATTATAGGAAGAACATGCATATTGACAAAGTGACAATTCTAAAAATGGTTTCCTCCAAAGATGTAGGACCATGAACATGATCTTTAGAATCTCAAACTAGTATATTTGGTAATGAATATGAGCACTCTTCTAAAAAAAAAATGTAAAAGTCTTGGAAGTCTTCTGTGAACCATGCCAATTCTGCAAAATTTATTCACTGAACAAGTTCTTACTTAACACTTGCCTTTTGCCAGATATTGTGCTAGGTATCGGCACAACAGCAGGAATAACAGTATAAAGGAAGTTCTTTGGATATTAGGTAAGTCTTTGGGGGGTAAGTGGAGATGGGAAGAGATAGTGAGGGTGAGAGTATCTATCAGTCTAATATCAAACGACCTGGCTACTTACATCTAAGGACACTTTTATTTCTTTAAGCCTTCCATAATAATGTATAATATTTCCGAGGATCCAGGACACCCCCTGGAAATGTCATACAGTTTTAAGCCTCTACAATGAATTCATGCTTATACTCTACCTGTAGTAATCAGATGAAATAAAATGCTTTTTAACATCACATAGAATTATTCTCATCCACTGGGTATACAGTGGTTCTTGCATTTGCCCTTCTGGGTGGTGCAATATTTTCCTTGTTAAGTAAGCAGAGATGCACTATCAGAAAAAGGATTCTCAGCAGAAATGCCATTGGATGGGTTCCCATCCATCTTGGCTCCATATTTCCTTATCCATGTCCACCTTTCACTTTTCCAGAAAAGCCCCTGCCTTTCAGCAAATGGGCTTCTAATATGAAGGCCACTATCTCTACAACTGTAAATTAACAGGTAAATGCTTTCTTACTTTTTAGTCTGTGAGTCAACCAGAATTTTTATCAATTTAGTTTTAGATTTGGCTGTTATAATAAGGTCACGTGGGTGAGGATATGTACATGTCTCCTTTTCTTCAAAGCTTCTGTCCCTAGTGGTAAGAAATGTTAAGGAATGTTTTGTCTTTTGTTTTTTAAAATTATTATTATTTTTAAAATGTTTACAAAGTCCATAGAAATGATAATGACTTAGACTTTCAACATTATGAGTTCAAATAAATTAGGACCCTGTAGGAAGATCCCTAAAAGCAGAGAGATATCTATTTGAGCAGGAAAATGGATGCCTTATTAATGAACAGGAAGAGCAAATTAACCTCCTTGTTAATCCTCTTCCATGGCCACTAAACACCAAGGAGTAGCTGAGGAACCAGAGCAAAAAGGGTAGAATCTGCCACAACAGACACCTTATGTTGTTTGTTCTGTAAATTAGGTAGTTCTCTTAATCTTTCAGACTACAAATTCAGGAGGAAGGATGAGTGCCCACGGCTCTGAGATCAGGTGTCATTGCCATGGCGATTCATCTTATTTAATAAATGATACCGTCTAATCCTTTGTAGTAATAAACACTTGTATTCTCATTTCTAAAAATTGTAAATAAACTACTCTACCATGATTTCTTTAAATATAGTTTTTAAGATTATTAAAATAGTGAATGAGTCTCCTCTCCCATGAGTGTGCTAATTACTGTTTTAGTTCCTGCTAACAGAAGAAAGAGCTTAATAATAGTAACTTAACTGGAGGAGGTCAAACTGCTCATTCATTTGAATTTATGAGTACAAACCACCTTTTCATTAGATATCAGTGCAAAGTGTATATTTCATAGATACCTGCTATTGTTGCCACAAAGGATTTTAGAAACAAATACAATTTACCCAAAGTGTTTCACGGCTTTCGAAAGTATTAAACACACATAATGTCTAGCAGCTATGAAACCAAGAGAAAAACATTATTTTTTCATTACAGGAGTGAAAATTGTTTCTCATTTTTCCAATTAAATGATTTTCAGAGGGTTCATCACCAGGAAAACCAGTATGTATGAACGCCGGAAATGCAGATGGCAGTCTCAGAAACGCTTATTCTAAATGGGAATCCAACTACAAGATTTCTCTCTATTGTTTGTGATAGCCACCCCATGATGGAAATAGTCTGGCTGTAAAAGGATTTTTAAAAAGAAAAGGAAACAACTGTGGGAAGATTGCAAAGTTCTCTAGACAAACCTTCAAGTGACTCTTTTAAGTAAGGAAACGTTTATCGAAGGGTCAGAGTGGTTAGGAAAACTACTATGCCAGGAGCCAGGATCAGTCTTGCCGGAGCGACCGAGATTGTCCCAGGTGAGTGGGTGTCCCGGGGCGCAGGGCGGGTCCCCGCACGGCTGGCATCTTTTTGGCCGGGCGACCCTTGCTCTGTCTCCAGGAGCCCAGCGACTCCTGAGGCTGCGCGGGCTGCCCGGGACGCCCTGCCAGCAGCCTCCCGCTCGCGAGGATCACCTCCCCTCCGCGGCTGTCTCTCCGCCATCCTCAAGTCCTCCGACATTTTTCACAGAGACAGGGAGGTAGGGAGTAGAGGAAACGGCCGAGTGTCTGCACCCAGCCTCTGCCGCAGCACGAGAAGAGGGAGAGGAGGAGGAAGGCTGGCGGGTAAGCTGCTGTTAAACTGTAATTCTATCGATAATGAAAAGAATCATCATCACCTCTAGCAAGAGAGCCTCGGATACACCCACCCGGGCAGCGGCTAGGGGGTTGGCAGGCGTTCCACCTCCTCGCCCCCTCGAAGGCTGTGAAACCTACCTCAAGCCGTGCACACTAGAACTCCCTTCCCTCCGACCAGAGGGAGGGGAAAGAACAAAAGAGGCCTCCGCCCCCTACCCACACACCTCCGATATTTTACCGACGCTCAAGGTATGCATTTTTGCACCCCCTTTGGCTCACACCTTCACCACCTGCATTTTCCCAAAGGCGAAGAAAGAAAAAATACCACCCCGAGGTGATCGGTCGATTGGACGCTGTTAATTTCACATTCGGTTTTCTAACAAACAGCCACCCCGATCGGCAGGTCCTCGCGCCCCGCGGGGTCTCCCGCCGCTCCCGGCCCTCGCTGCCGGATCCCCAAGGCGCCCAGCTCTCCGCCGGGGACCCGACAGAAGGTTCCCTGGGCGGGCAGGACACTCGCCCAGCTGGTCCGCAGCAGCCGGAGGGCGACGAGCGGACCGCGCAGAGGCTGCAACGCGGGATCCAACTTCCCAAACCAGCGGCGCGGCCCGGGCTTCCTCCCGCGGCGCCGCGGGCAGCGCCGAGACCCCCGCGCCGGCTGACTGCCCCGCCCGGGCACAGGCAGTTGCACTCTCCGCCCCCTCTTTCCTTCACCTCCGCACCCCCCCCCCACCTTTAAAAAATTCATCCATCGGTGCAAAGCAGACATTTTGATGTCATTTACTTAGCACCGCTCGGTACCAGAGGCAACATCTTACCCAGTCGCCTGGAGGTGTGGGCAGCGCACCGATGGGTCCGGGGGCGCGAGGCTGAGCTGCTCGGTCCTCTAGCGGAGCCGGTTTGCTGCCATCCGCCCAACTTCAGCACCCCGCTGGCGAGGAGAAGGGGAGAGAGGCGAGGAGGGAGGGGTGGGGGAGGGGGAGGAGGGCGAGGTGGGCGGGGAGGGAGCGGGAGCCTCTCGGCAGCGCGCATGCGCCCCGCGGGCGGGCGCAGCCCCTCGCCCGGCTCGGCCGGAGGTGCTGCTTCTTCCCTGGGCGTGCGACCGCTTGAGTCACAGCGCCCCCCCGCCCCTCCCGGGCCGCCAGGCCCACGCGCGCTCGCCTCGGCTCGGCGCCCACGGCGCGGAGGGGCTCGGTTGCAGCTCCGGGCTCCGGCGCCGGGGGTCCGCGGCTTCGCTGGCATCTTGGAGACCTGGGAACCTCCCTTGATGAGAGAGGCTCTCGCGCCCAGGCTCATTCAACTTCACGTTCACCCGCAGCCCGCGTTCTTTCACCCTGCGCTTCGGGCGAATGTTTGAAACTAGAATCCTGTCTTTAAGGAACAAAACAGGTGCAGCAGCGGGGTCCCAGTGGAAGCAGTCCCTGTGTGAGGGTTCAAAGAAGTGTGAAGTTAAGCAAACGTTGCTTACCGAAAGACTCGACTTTATCAAGGGTTCTTTACTTTATTGAAGTCCTCAGCCAGAATCTGACCCTTTTCCCTAAGAATGATCACAGATGCTCTCGGGTCTGGGGCATATGTTCTGTCTCAGACGTCAGGACCCCGGGGGCCAGAGTTTTGAGTGAGAGATGCTGATGACAGGGCAAGAGTAGTGAATTACTAACAGAGGTGTTGATGCCTGGGGCCTGAAGCATCCTTCGCGGACAGCTCCGTAGCGATCAGGTCTGATAACTGCTGCTCCCAAGCGGAGCCCAGCTTGGTAGTGAAGGAGCTTTGGACACTTAATGCATCCTCAGCGCTAGATTGCATCTCCGACGATTAGATTGAAGTGTCTGTGAGGGTGAATTAGGGAAGCGGGTGTCTTTCTCTTCAGATGTGGCATCTGTGGGAAGAGGAGTGAGTTCCTGGCAGGAATGATTAGGCTTTTTTTCTTATTCCTATTTAAAACTGATTACTTGTAAATGTATATGGTTTCCCATTGCTTGTGTGCTTATGCATTCAAACAGCGTTATTATTTCACGCTCCTTTTTTTTTAGATCTAGTTGTTTATTTTATTTTATTTTTTTAACATCTTTATTGGAGTATAATTGCTTTACAATGGTGTGTTAGTTTCCG